>NC_135811.1:7542628-7703367 GCF_964213995.1 Mustelus asterias | reverse complement strand
CGAGATGGATGACAATAGGCCTGAGGAACTTTCTCACACTCAAACCTCACCATCTTCACTTTAACCTTTACAATCAAAGGGGAAACCCTTGCCACTTTTCATTTACAAACGTCAGTCTTCGGCTAATATGTGATATTAAAGAATGGCTGAAGGCACTGGATACTACAAAGGCTGTGGGCCCTGACAATATTCCGGCTATGGTACTTGCGTTCCAGAACTTGCCGTGCCCCTAGCCAGGTCTTTCCAGTACAGCTGCAACACTGGCATTTACCTGGCAATGTGGAAAATTGCCCAGGTATGTCCTGTACACAAAGCAGGACAAATCCAATCCGGACAATTACCAAACCATCGGTCTACTCTTGATCATCAGTAAAGTGATGAAAGGGGTCATCAACAGCGCCATCAAGTGGCACTTGCTCAGCAATAACCTGCTCAGTGACACTCAGTTTGGGTTCTGCCAGGGTCACTCAGCTGCTGATGTCATTACAGCCTTGGTTCAAATATGGACAAAAGAGCTGAACATCAGACATGAGGGTGACTGCCCTTGACATCAAGGCAGCTTTTGACCCAGTGTGGCATCAAGAGCCCTAGCAATCAACAGGAATTGGTTGGTATCATACCTGTACATTCCTAAGGGTAGTGTCCTAGACTCAGTCATATTCAGCTGCTTCATCAATGACCTTCCTTCTATCATAAAGTCAGAAATGGTGATGTTTGCTGATGATTGCACAATGTTCAGCACCATTTGTGACTCCTCAGATTCTGAGGCAGTCCATGTCCAAATGCAACAAAATCTGGACAATATCCAGGCTTGGGCTGACAAGTGGCAATCAACATTGGAGTCACACAAGTACCAGGCAATGACCATCTCCAACAAGAGAATCTCACCATCGCCCCTTGACACTCAATGGCATCAGCATCGCTGAATCCCCCATTATCAACATTCTGGGGGTTACCATTGACCAGAAACTGAACTGGACTAGCCACATAAATACAGTAGCTACAAGGCTGGGAATCCTGCAGTGAGTAACTCACCTCCTCACTCTTCAAAGCTTGTGTACCATCCACAAGGCACAAGTCAGAAGTGTGATGGAATACTCCCCACTTTCCTGGATGAGTGCAACTCCATCAACACTCAAGAAGCTCAACACCTTCCAGGACAAAGAAGCCCATTTGGTATCTATCCCTTCAACAAACATTCACTCCCTTCACCACCACAGAACAGTGGCAGCAGTGTGTACCATCTAGAAGATGCACTGCAGGAATTCATCAAGGTTCCTTAGACAGCACCTTCCAAACCCATGACTACAACCATCTAGAAGCACAAGGGCAGCAGATGCCTGGGAACACCACCACCCGGAAGTTCACCTCCAAGTCACTCACCATCCTGACTGGGAAATATATCGTCATTCCTTCACTGCGGCTGGGTCAAAATTCTGGAATTCCCTCCCTAACAGCACTGTGGGTGTACCTACACCTCAGCGACTGCAGCGGTTCAAGAAGGCAGCTCACCACCACCTTCTCAAGGAGCAAGTAGGAATGGACAAGAAATGTGGGCCTAGCCAATGGCGCCCACATCCCATGTATGAATTTAGAAAAATAAGTTTAGAGACAGAACTGGAAAAATGAGGTTCAGTCACTCCTCCTACAGTTTTGTTTTCCTTCTGCTCCTGAAGGTACTGACACTCACTGGGGTTATTGGGTGTATTATTGCAGGCAGGTCTCTCCCAATAGTCATCTGTTAATGTGTGAGTATGGCCAATGTGAGTGAGGGACTATTGGACCTACCGGGGAAGGGAAATCAAAATTGGGCTTGATACCTATTCTGTCCGAGCACCTGAGCATGGACTTTGACTTCTGTGTCCAAGAGCAGGAACGTAACTGATAGATTTTAACCAGAAGCTGTGAAGGAAATTTCAGCCACTCTAATCAACTAAATCGTCACAGGGCAGGACTCATACTGGCAAAGGCAGCACATTCTGTCAGTATGGATTAGGGAGATGGGCTAGTTGAAACAACTCATATCAAAACAAATCCTAAAATTACCACAGTAACTACACTTGCAACTTACTTCATTGGCTGGGAAATGCTTTGGGATTGTCTTGAGGCCGTGAACGATGCTTATTTCAATCCAGGTTCTTTTTCTTGTTGAATCCCAGGGCACAGCATCACTGGGAGATGTTCTGCCCTGTGTTACTCTCAGCATTGCGATGTGGACTGATGTGGACTCCTTACCATGCCAGAGTTGGCGAGAACGTCACTCTTCTGCCAGCTCGCTGGCGTGGTGCCATCACCCCCGCGGTGTACGTGTTACAATTCAGTGAACTTTGTATTTGACCTGTAAGATGTCTCATGCCCATGTCCCGCGACAAGCCACGCGCGGGTTTAGTCTGATGCCATGTGGTGGTACTCTGTGTTGGTCGGTTGGTGATGGTCTGCACATAAATGTTGATTTCAGTATGTTTGGTCGTTGATTTCTTTTCGATTCTTCGATTCTCAAGAGGTGGCCACCACTGGCAGGAGTGACAATGATTGCCCATCGCCCAGTTGCCATATCTGACTCCAGTGTCGCCCACGCTGGGTGTGCAATAGGATTAATAAACAGATCCAAATCAGGTAAGGTTGGCAGGTTTCCTTTCCCGAAGGATATCCACTTGGGTTTTCATGGGAATCTGACAGATCAGAATCGTACAATAGAAGGAGGCTGGTCAACCAATCATCCAAAGAGCTATCCAATTAATCCCATTCTTCTTGTTCTTTGACCCTGCAATTTCTTCTCCCAAGTTGTGTGTGAATAAAATGTACAACCCTTCATTAAGAATTATTTACTCGTGTAGGCAAACATAGTGGCCATTTTGTGCACAGCAAGATCCCACAAATGTTGGTAGGAGTTGATCGGCTTTCGATGAAGTTCACTACCATTTTTACTGATATCTAGAGTCATACAGCACGGAAAAGGCCCTTCAGCCCAACCGGTCCATGCCGACCCTGGTGCCCTCTCAGCTAGTCCCAATTGCCCGCATTTCCTTTAGAGTCTTTAAAAAAAAACTGAATCCAGTTCATCAAACTGCCCGTGGTGGGATTTGAACTCATGCTTCCTGTGTCTTTGTATATCGTATTTGCAGATGGCCTGACCTTTGGGACTACATGCAGGTGGTGAGGAACTTGAACAGACGCCGAGGTTTAACCAATCTCCTGAAATAGAATCATAGAATCCCGACCCTGCAGAAGGAGGCCATTCGGCCCATCAAGTCTGCACCGACCACAATCCCACCCAGGCCCTATTCCTGTAACCACACGTATTTACCCCAGCTAGTCCCTCTGATACTAAGGGGCAATTTAACATGGCCAATCAACCTAACCCGCACATCTTTGGACTGTGGGAGGAAACCGGAGCACCCGGAGGAAACCCACGCAGACACGGGGAGAATGTGCAAACTCCACACAGACAGTCACCCAAGCTGGGAATCGAACCCAGGTCCCTGGCATTGTGAGGGAGCAGTGCTAAATACTGTGCCACTGTGCCACCCGTAGTTGACCTATCCTCCGCAAAACGTTGATATTCCTCCATAATTGCAGTCAAATGGCAAAACTTCAGCAGTGAGCCCAGACTGTTTGATCCACTACAGCCTTGAGTCCAGTCCTATTACCATCCAATATCCACACACATACCAGTGCGTAGCAACCGGGAGAGAAGCCTGATTGTTGTTTTGTTTCCATCCATGTGTATGATGAACAAAGAACAATACAGCACAGGAACAGGCCCTTCGGCCCTCCAAGCCCGCGCCGCTCCCCGGTCCAGGATTGAATCCTGAATCCAGGATCCCCGCCCAATTTTCCAGCCTATCTACATACCAATATCCTATCCACCGAGCTGTCCCTCACAGCTACGATGCTTTGTTCATTACAACCTATTAACTCACCCCCACCCCCCCATTCCAGACCATGTGATCTCCAGGGAGAGGCGAAAACCCAGAGTGAAAAACCCCAGGGCCAATATGGGGAAAAAAAATCTGGGAAATTCCTCTCCGACCCCCTGAGGCGATCGAAACGAGTCCAGGAGATCACAATGGCCCCGATCGGAAAATGCTTCCCAACCCTAGTCATTTCCACTTCCACGAACACCATATGAATTCCCTGCCCCCGAGACAGGTTCCCAACTTGGCATCCAAATCCTTTTCTCTTGATGCAGTGAGTTGTTCAGATCCGGAATGCTCAGTCTAAAAGGCCATGGGAAGCAGGATCAAGAATGGCTTTCAAAAGAGAATTGAATAGATACCTGAAGGGGAGAGATTCTTGGGGCTACAGGGAAGTGGGACTAATTGAATGGCTTTTACAAAGAGCCACAGAGACATGGGAGGCAGAATGTCCTCTCTCTGTGCTGTCCCATCCTATGCTTTACCACAGGGATTGGTTGAAGCAATTCTTTGCGGGAAGGGTAGATAAATTATTGAAATTTTGAGACTTAACAGAGGGTGCACAGAGATGTGAGATTGGATTTGGAGTATTCCAGCAAAGAGGCAGCGTAGATGAGATGGGGACTAATTTTAATCTAACTCACCTACTCAGGAAACGAAGGGGATCCAGTGCAACATTTTCCATCGATCTGATTTCGCCTCTCCATCAGAGTCATCACTCCCATGAGTTTTCCGTAGAGAGTTCAATTAAAATAACCCTCCCCCCTCCACCTCCCCCCACCACCACCACCACCACCTTTGGACAAGGCTTCCTTTAGTGTAGCGATTCATTTAGAAAGTAGTGTTATAAAGCGGAGGTTGATCCCCCTTCTGAGAACTAACACCCAAAGAGGAGTACCTCGCCCTATAATCTGTAAAAAGTGTGTGTGAAGTGGTGTGACCTGCTCTTCAGCAACTCCTAGTGGTTAAATACAAAATAAATCCCTGACACTCTCTCTAAAATCAACACATAACTATTTATTTATCTAATTAACAGTGAACAAATTAACTCAACTACTAACAAACCAAATAAATCCCTTCTAACTATTAACTATTCCCGAATAAAACAAGATTCTAATGGAATGCTGTTCCAATAAATACAATTCCCACTCTGACAAAATAGAATATAGTCACCCTCTAAATTACAACCAGGTTTGGTGCCTTCCAGAATATTCTGGGCCTTCTCTGTTGATTCTTCTGTCTGGAACTTCTTTCTTCTTTGGTACCTTTGCTATCGAGATGGTGCTTTCTCTAAGACACAGATGAAGCTATAAGAGCCGGCGATTCTCTCTCTCTCTCCCCCTCTCTTGAGAGAGAGTTGAGAGCTAACAGCTGTTAGCTCTAGCAAGTGGCAGTTGCTCTCCCGCTTTGTCCCACTGCCTCCTTCTTTTATACCCGTGATGACATTTCAATACTTTCCACAACAGGATTGGTTCCAGGTTGTCAAAACCATCAAATTTAAAGTTAACAGGTTTTTGGTATCTAAGTGCCTGATTCAAATTGATTGGCTAAATTCAAAAAATTCAAAAGCCCGTTGCCTTGGTAACACTGCTGCTTGGTCTTTTGCTATAAATGTTTCAGTTTGGGTTCTCTGTGTACTTGCATATTAACTCCCTAAGCACAGAAAAAGCACCACCTTTTAACGGGACCACACAATGCTTCCCCCCCCCGAGCATTTTACACTTTTACAAACACCAAATTCTAACTTCCTACTTCCCAATCTACATTGACTCTACCCAACTTCCCAACAGTAGACACTCGGTTGATTGCTCCTAATTTTCTGGCACAGGGATGTTAAGATTATCTGCAGCGACCACACTGCTACCCTAGCTAGATCGGGTGTTCATCATCAAATCTGGGACTTCCCTTCCCACGTTATCATCTCACGCTCCAACTAACTCGATAAACTGGTAAGCTTTTGGTGTTCATTTCTTGTCCATCCTTAATTGCCCTTGAACTGAGTTCAGAGGACAGCTAAGAGTCAACCACATTACTGTGGGTCATATGTAGGTCAGACTGGGTAAGGACGGCGGATTTCCTTCCCTGAAGGATGGTGGGGAGATTCTTTCCACTTAGAAGGGAAACCAGAACTAGAGGGCACAGCCTCAAAATAAGGGGGGGCCGGTTCAGAACAGAGTTGAGGGGGAACTTCTTCTCTCAGAGGGTAGTGAATCTCTGGAATTCTCTGCCCATTGAAGTGGTGGAGGCTACCTCGTTGAATATGTTTAAATCACGGGTAGATAGTTTTCTGATCGATAAGGGAATTAGGGGTTATGGGGAGTAGGCGGGTAAGTGGAACTGATTCGCTTCAGATCAGCCATGATCTTGTTGAATGGCGGGGCAGGCTCGAAGGGCCAGATGGCCTACTCCTGCTCCTATTTCTTATGTTCTTATGTAAAGGATGTTAGTGAACCAGATGGGCTTTTCTGACAATCGACAATGGTTTCATGGTCATCAGTAGATTCTTAATTCCAAAATGTTTCATTGAATTCAAATTTCACCATCTGTCGTTGTGGGATTCGAACCCGGGCTCTGGAGAATATCCCTGGGTCTCTGGATTATTGGTCCAGTGACAATATCACTCTGCCACTGCTTCACCGCGAGTTATTTAAGAATAAAGAAGTCTTACTACAGTCATGCAGGGCGATGGTGAGATCACACCTGGAGTAGTGTGTGCAGTTTTGATCTTCCTTTCTAAGGAAGGATACAACTGCCTAAAAGGAAATGCGACAAAGGTTCACTCAACTTCTTCCTGCGATGAGGGGGTTGTCCCTCTGAGAAGAGATTGAGTAGACTGGGACTATATTCCCTGGAATTTAGAAGAGTGTGAGGTGATCTCAGTGAGGGTGAACTTTGGGAATCTCTACCTCAGAGACCAGTAGATGCTCAGTCACTGAGTAAATTCGAGACGAAGATTGATAAATGTTTGGATACTCAGGGAATTAAGGAATATGGGGACAGTGCAGACAGGTGGAGGTTCTTTTATTCATTCACGGGACATGGGCATCGCTGGCTGGGCCAGCATTTATTGCCCATCCCTCGTTGCCCGAGGGCAGTTGAGAGTCAACCACATTGCTGTGGTTCTGGAGTCACATGTAGGCCAGACCAGGTACTTCCCTAAGTTTCCTCTCCGCCCCCCCCCCCCCCCCCCCCCCCCCGCCGCCCTCACCCCCACCCCCACCCCACCAGTGTGCAGGAAAGATTAACTGGTTTGTCTCAGTGATGTTAGTGTGTCCGTGTTGTGTGTAAACTAGCTGTTGAATTGCCGGCGGTCTATTTTCTGTAAAATATTATGGGAGGCTTTCTATGTGAAAGCATCAAGTCAGTGCAAGTCATTTAGCCTTTTAGTTCCACATAAGAACATAAGAACTAGGAGCAGGAGTTACAGGTCTCAGGTTATCTTTTGACACTCTGCTTCGCTTTGCTCTGCCATTTACACATTATGATCTCTTAATGGCCGCTATTAGCACCCTTCTTAGAACAAAGAACAAAGGAAATTACAGCACAGGAACAGGCCCTTCGGTCCTCCAAGCCTGCACCGACCATGCTGCCCAACTTAACTAAAACCCCCTATCCTTCCTGCGACTATATCCCTCTACTCCCATCCTATTCATGTATTTGTCAAGGCGTCCCTTAAAAGTCACTACTGTATCCGCTTCCACTACCTCCCCCGGCAAAGAGTTCCAGCACCCACCACTCTTTGTGTAAAATATCTGCTTCGTACATCTCCTTTAAACCTTGCCCCTCGCACTTTAAACCTGTGCTCCCTAGTAATTGACTCTTCCACCCTGGGAAAAAGCTTCTGACTATCCACTCTGTCCATGCCTCTCATAATCTTGTAGACTTCTATTAGGTCACCCCTCAACCTCCGTCATTCCAGTGAGAAGAAACCAAGTTTCTCCAACCTCTCCTCATAGCTAATGCCCTCCATACCAGGCAACATCCTGGTAAATCTTTTCTGTACTCTCTCCAAAGCCTCCACATCCTTCTGGTAGTGTGGCGACCAGAATTGAACACTATATTCCAAGTGCAGCCAAACTAAGGTTCTATAAAGCTGCAACATGGCTTGCCAATTTTTAAACTCAATACCCCGGCCGATGAAGGCAAGCATGCCGTATGCCTTCTTAACTACATTCTCCACCTGCATTGCCACTTTCAGTGACCTGTGTACCTGTACACCCAGATCCCTTTGCCTATCAAATGTGAGGTGTTTGCTGTAAATTTCCTATCTGTATTAGACCTTCCAAAATGCATTACCTCACATTTGTCCGGATTAAACTCCATCTGCCATCTCTCCGCCCAAATCTCCAACTGATCTATATCCTGCTGTATCCTCTGATGGTCCTCCTCGCTATCCGCAAATCCACCGACCTTTGTGTCGTCCGCAAACTTAGCCATGATCGGCACCACTCACATTCCCTTTGTCTTTTTGTCCATAGCATCTATAAGAACATAAGAACTGGGAGCAGGAGTCACCCATCTGGCCCCTTGAGCCTGCTCCGCCATTCAATAAGGTCATGGCTGATCTTTTCGTGGACTCAGCTCCACTTACCCGCCTGCTCACCATAACCCTTAATTCCTTTACTGTTCAAACATTTATCTATCCTTGCCTTAAAAACATTCAATGAGGGAGCCTCAACTGCTTCATTGGGCAGGGAACTCCACAGATTCACAACCCTTTGTGTGAAGAAGTTCCTCCTCAACTCAGTGCTAAATCTGCTGCCCCTTATTTTGAGGCTATGCCCCTAGTTCTAGTTTCACCCGCCAGTGGAAACAACTTCCCTGCTTCTACCTTATCTATTCCCTTCATAATCTGATATGTTTCTCTAAGATCCCCCCCTCATTCTTCTGAATTCCAATAAGTAGAGTCTCAGTCGACCCCATGAAGACACTGGGGTAAATGAGAGTGGATAGTAAGGGACGGAAGAATTTTGCAGCAATCTCAGGCAGGAACCGGTGCAAACAAATCTCCGCCAGACAGACAAAGATTCTTGGAATTATTTTCAAGGCTGACAAAAATTGTCAGAGGCACAAAGTAAACAGGTCCATCAAAGCAGAATAAAAGCATAAAATAAAATGTTTGAAAAAAGTGCAAATTGGGAAATGTGTTTCACATTTTGGTCTCATTACTCTTTTTAAACAATAAAACCCTTTCTAATATCCCCAAGGAGAGTGAATTCCTAATGACACCAGGTGAGCATTTCTCACTGCAGGTCATCCTCAAATATTGGCCGACCCGGGACTTCATTTTGTAATCGTAAAGAACTCTGCTCTTGGAGGTGTTTACATATTTCTTTTTTCTGCTTTTGCATTAGCCAGACTGTGAAATTAAAAACTTCACCACCCCTGATCTCAACTTCAAGTGTTCTCAGGCCAGGCTGGATCGAAGTTAAGTGGTTCTCCCACGAAATATTCCCAAGTCATTCATGATATTTATTAAACGTAGGTTAGTTTATGTATTAGTGTCACAGGTAGACTTACATTAACACTGCAATGAAGTCACTGTGAAAATCCCCTGGTTGCCACACTCTGGCGCCTGTTCGGATACACTGGGCAGCACGGCGACACAACGGTTAGCACTGCTGCCTCACAGTGCCAGGGACCCAGGTTCGATTCCCGGCTTGGGTCACTGTTTGTGTAGAGTTTGCACGTTCTCCCCGTGTCTGAGTGGGTTTCCTCCCACAGTCCGAAAGACGTGCTGATTAGGTGACCCGAACAAGCTCCGGAGTGTGGCGACTAGGGAACGTTCACAATAACTTCATTGCAGTGTTAATGTAAGCCTTACTTGTGACTAATAAATAAATAAACTTTTACTATAAAATGAAACTGAGGGAGAATTTAGCACGGCCAATGCACCTAACCAGTATGTCTTTCGGAATGTGGGAGGAAACCTGGACTAGCCATATTTCTTTTTATTCATTGGGTGTCACTGGCTGGCCAGCATTTATTGCCCATCCTAATTGCCCTTGAGAAGGTGGTGGTGAGCTGCCTTCTTTTAACACTCCAGTCCACGTGCTGTGGGCTTATCCACAATGCCGTTAGGGAGGGACTTTCAGGATTTTGACAAGGCATTAGTCAGGAATGTGGTGGAATATTCTCCACTTGCCTGGATGGGTGCAGCTCCAATAACACTCAAGAAGCTCAACACCATCCAGGACAAAGCAGCCTTGCTTAATTCCTACTCCTTCCACTACAACAAACATTCACCCAATCCACTGCGGACACACAGTGGCTGCACTGTGCACCATGTACAAGATGAACTGCAGCAACGCAGCAAGACTCCTTCGACAGCACCTTTGAAACCTGGCAACCCCTACCATCAAGAAGGACAAGGGCAGCAGACATGGGGACACCACCACCTGCAAGCTCCCCTCCAAGTCACTCACCATCCTGACTTGGAAATATATCACTGTTCCGTCACTGTCGCTGGATCAAAATCCTGGAGCTCCCTCCCTAACTGCACTATGGGTGTACCTACACCCCATGCAGCAGTTCAAGAAGGCAGCTCACCGCTACCGTCTGAAGGGCAATTAGCCAATAAACGCTGGCCTACTCATTGACATTCCCATCCCATGGACGAATATATTAAAAAACAATCATCCTGGAATGATATTATTACAAAGAGGTTAATGGTGTTGGGGAAGAATGGGTTGGAGCTCCAGAGAGGCTGAGGTGACTATGGACGGTGAAGATCAAGAGAAGAATGAAAGTAATGAGAGTGTTGGGATACTTGAGGATTAATTCACTGTATCAAAAAGGAGGACTTGCATTTACATAGTGTATTCCTCACAATATCCCAAACCAATGTCACAGTAGGAGGGCACGGTGCCACAGTGGTCAGCACTGCTGCCTCACAGCGCCAGGGACCCCGGTTCAATTCTGGCCTCAGGTCACTTTCTGCGTGGAGTTTGCACATTCTCCCCGTGTCTGCGTGGGTTTCCTCCGGGTGCTCCGGTTTCCTCCCACAGTCCAAAGATGTGCGGGTTAGGTTGATTAACCATGCTGAATTGATGCTAGTGTCATGGAGATGAGGAGGATAAATATATGGGGTTACAGGAATAGGGCCTGGGTGGGATTGTGGTCGGTGCAGACTCGATGGGCTGAATGGCCTCCTTCTGTCGGGATTCTATCGTTCAATATCCCAAAGGATTCAGTCGCGGTAGGAATTGAACCCTACAGCTTGAGCACTGAAGCTGTGCCCTTTCTTAACGATAAGGAGCTTGCAGCAGCCCAGCAGGCAGTTTATTACTGTGCGTGTTTCCTTTCCTTCCCTTCCTCTCTTGAAAAAAAAACAAATATTTATACAGCATCTTTCGCCACTTCTGGACTCACCCAGAATGTCATAACACCAAGTCTCTGTGCTTTTTGAAGTGCAGTTGTTACATTGTAGGAAACACTGCAGCCAGTTCTCAGACAGGAAACTCCCACAAACAACATTGTGATGAGAGGATATTCATTGATGTTGGTTCGGAGATAAATATTGCCAGATATCTACTTCAAAATATTACCTTGAGATCTTTTACATCCACTTACACAGCGAGATGAGCCTTGTCTCAAATGAAAGGCAACACCTCCAACACAGGAGGCACGGCGGCACAGTGGTTAGCACTGCTGCTTCACAACGCCAGGGACCCGGGTTCAATTCCCAGTTTGGGTCGCCGTGTGTGTGGAGTTTGCACGTTCTCCCCGTGTCTGCGTGGGTTTCCTCCGGGTGCTCCAGTTTCCTCCCACAGTCCAAAGATGTGTGGGTTAGGTTGATTGGCTATGCTAAAAATTGACCCTAGTGCCAGGGGGATTAGCAGGGTAAATATGTGGGGTTACGGTGATAGGGCCTGGGTGGGATTGTGATCGGTGCAGACTCGGTGGGCCAAATGACCTCCTCCTACACTGTAGGGATTCTATGATTCTATGAACACTGCATTGGAGAGTTAGTCTAGACTTCATATTCTGGACTTCGAATCACAGAGTGTTATCGCAGACTCAGATGTGAGAGGGTTACCTATCGATTCACTGACTCAGAGACAAGAGAGATACACGCTGACTTGATGACTCTGAGGTGAGCCACAGCAGCTGAGGAAGGGATTTCCAGAGGATTGGGGATGGGATAGTGCAGGCTCGATGGGCCGAATGATCTGCACTGTAGGGATTCTACGATGGACGGTTCTGCCCACTTGTTACAGCTTGAAACCATTTATGTATTTTTTAATATAATCTTCAAAGCAAATGTTCTTACAAATGACAGCACACTCAACAGTTCACAGTTCAATTAAAATCAGTGGGACTAAAAGATCTATGCCAAACATTTGGTAAGCAGATTACTGTGGGCAGTGTAATTGGATCCTCTCTATAGTTCTGACTCTGAACTGCAAACAGTTCCATATCCTCTTATCCATGCCATCATCCTATTAGGATGTCATATTCTGTTGTTGTGAAAGAATTGTCTGCTCAGGGTCAGATAAAATGGCGCGACACATGATAATATCGCCTACACGCTAAATTTACATAGGAACTTTTGTAACTAAATCATGCATTACCTAAGTTCTACCAGGTTTAGCATTTTTTTCACATCCGCATTATGTTTTGTTCAAAAAAATCCTTGCATTTATACAACACCTCAGTTAATCGGATAGATTGGAAAAGTTGGGAACGTTCTCCTTCGAGAAGAGTAGGTAGAGAGAAGATTTGATCGAGGTGTTCAAAATCTGGAGGGATCTGACCAGTCGACCGAGCGAAACTTCCATTATTGGAATGACAAATGAGAGGGCACAGGGTTCAGGTTATTGGCCAAAGAATTTTTAGGAAAATCTTTATCACGCAGCGAGTGGTTAGAATCTGGAATGTACTGTCTGAGAGTGTGGTGGAGACAGATTCCCACAGCAAGTGGTTAGGATCTGGAATGCACTGTCTGAGAGTGTGGTGGAGACAGATTCACTCAGTGAGTGGTTAGGATCTGGAATGTACTGTCTGAGAGTATGGTGGAGACAGATTCACACAGTGAGTGGTTAGGATCTGGAATGCACTGTCTGAGAGTATGGTGGAGACAGATTCACTCAGTGAGTGGTTAGGATCTGGAATGTACTGTCTGAGAGTATCGTGGAGACAGATTCACACAGTGAGTGGTTAGGATCTGGAATGCACTGTCTGAGAGTGTGGTGGAGACAGATTCACTCAGTGAGTGGTTAGGATCTGGAATGTACTGTCTGAGAGTATGGTGGAGACAGATTCACACAGTGAGTGGTTAGGATCTGGAATGCACTGTCTGAGAGTATGGTGGAGACAGATTCACTCAGTGAGTGGTTAGGATCTGGAATGTACTGTCTGAGAGTATCGTGGAGACAGATTCACACAGTGAGTGGTTAGGATCTGGAATGCACTGTCTGAGAGTGTGGTGGAGACAGATTCACTCAGTGAGTGGTTAGGATCTGGAATGTACTGTCTGAGAGTGTGGTGGAGACAGATTCACACAGCGAGTGGTTAGGATCTGGAATGTACTGTCTGAGAGTATCGTGGAGACAGATTCACACAGTGAGTGGTTAGGATCTGGAATGCACTGTCTGAGAGTGTGGTGGAGACAGATTCACACAGCGAGTGGTTAGGATCTGGAATGCACTGTCTGAGAGTATGGTGGAGACAGATTCACACAGTGAGTGGTTAGGATCTGGAATGTACTGTCTGAGAGTGTGGTGGAGACAGATTCACACAGTGAGTGGTTAGGATCTGGAATGCAATGTCTGAGAGTGTGGTGGAGACAGATTCACACAGTGAGTGGTTAGGATCTGGAATGCACTGTCTGAGAGTGTGGTGGAGACAGGTCCAATTGAGACTATCAAGAGGGAACTGGATTGTTACATGAAAATAAATGAAGTGCAGTTACCGGGAGAAGGTGAGGGAGTGGCATCAGGTGATTCTTCCTCAGGAGGGGCAGCAGCCAAGCATGACGAGTCGAATGGCCTCCTTCTTTATTGTAACCATTCTGTGATATAGCCTTCCACAACCATATGGCATCCTAAAGTACTTTGCAGCCAACAAAATACTTTTGAAGTCACTGTTGTAATTCAGAGTGACATGGTGGCACAATGGTTAGCACTGCTGCCTCACAGTTCCAGAGACCTGGGTTCAATTCTGGCCTCGGGTGACTGTGTGGAGTTTGCACGTTCTCCCTGTATCTGCACGGGTTTCCTCCGGGTGCTCTGGTTTCCTCCCACAGTCCAATGATGTATAGGTTAGGGGGATTAGCCATGCTAAATTGTCCCTTAGTGTCCCAGGATATGTAGGTCAGTTGGATTGGTCATGATAAATATGTGAGGTTATGGGGCGAGGGGGTTAGCCTGGCGGGATGCTCTTTCAGAGAGTCGGTGCAGACTCAATGGGCCAAATGGTCTTCTTTTAAAGTTTATTTATTAGTGTCACAAATAGGCTTACATTAACACTGTGGATGACACGAAGATGGCTGGACTTGCGGATAGCGATGAGCATTGTCGGGCAGGATATAGATAGGCTGGAAAATTGGGCGGAGAGGTGGCAGATGGAATTTAATCCAGATGAATGCGAAGTAATACATTTTGGAAGAACTAATGTAGGGAGGAGTTATACAATAAATGGCAGAGTCATCAAGAGTATAGAAACACAGAGGGACCTAGGTGTGCAAGTCCACAAATCCTTGAAGGTGGCAACACAGGTGGAGAAGGTGGTGAAGAAGGCATATGGTATGCTTGCCTTTATAGGACGGGGTATAGAGTATAAAAGCTGGAGTCTGATGATGCAGCTGTATAGAACGCTGGTTAGGCCACATTTGGAGTACTGCGTCCAGTTCTGGTCGCCGCACTACCAGAAGGACATGGAGGCGTTAGAAAGAGTGCAGAGAAGGTTTACCAGGATGTTGCCTGGTATGGAGGGTCTTAGCTATGAGGAGAGATTGGGTAAACTGGGGTTGTTCTCCCTGGAAAGACGGAGAATGAGGGGAGATCTAAAAGAGGTGTACAAGATTATGAAGGGGATAGATAGGGTGAATGGGGGGAAGCTTTTTCCCAGATCAGAAGTGACGATCACGAGGGGTCACGGGCTCAAGGTGAGAGGGGCGAAGTGTAACTCAGATATTAGAGGGATGTTTTTTACACAGAGGGTGGTGGGGGCCTGGAATGCGCTGCCAAGTAGGGTGGTGGAGGCAGACATGCTGACATCGTTTAAGACTTACCTGAATAGTCACATGAGCAGCCTGGGAATGGAGGGATACAAACGATTAGTCTAATTGGACCAAGGAGCGGCACAGGCTTGGAGGGCCGAAGGGCCTGTTTCCTGTGCTGTACTGTTCTTTGTTCTTTGTTCTTTGAAGTTACTGTGAAAATCCCCTAGTCGCCACACTCCAGTGCCTGTTTGGCTACACTGAGGGAGAATTTGGCATGGCCAATGCATCTAACCAGCACATCTTTTGGACTGTGGGAGGAAACCGGAGCACCCGGAGGAAACCCTCGCAGACACAGGGAGAATGTGTAGACTCCGCACAGACAGTGACCCAAGCAGGGAATCGAACCCGGGTCCCTGGCGCTGTGAGGCAGCAGTGCTAACTGCTGTCGGAATTCCATGAGATGACATGCCAATATACTTGGCCAATTTAACCATCCAATGGCTAAAACCTCCCCAAACATTATCTATTCCCGATGGTAAAGTCAAGAAACCACATCAAAGATTTATCAGGGCAGTAAATGTTAGCTGGACCACTTTCCATTCAAGCAATTTCTCTAACTTTTTTTGATGAAAACTATAGCTTTCCACACTTTCCTTCAGTAACTCTTACATACTTTCCTAGGGCATTGGAGGGCAGCCATTTTGAGTCATCCCTCCTCCATTGCTATGACAGGAAGGACCCTCCAGTCTCCTGTATCCCAAAATAGTTCAACCTATTTCAGTAGATGGTACAAGATTTGATTTGTCTGGGAGTTGGTCCAACAGATCCTTGGAAGACAATTTGACGGTGGCATCAATTACTGAGGTTGGTGGATAGCATGAAGCTCCCAGACTGGTCCAAACGGCACGGTGGCACGGTGGTTAGCACTGCTGCCTCACAGAACCAGGGACCCAGGTTCAATTCCGGCCTCGGATCACTGTCTGTGTGGAGTCTGCACGTTTTCCCCGCGTCTGCGTGGATTTCCTCCAGGTGCTCCGGATTCCTCCCACAGTCCAAAAGATGCGTGGGCTAGGTGCATTGGCCGTCCTAAAATTGCCCATTTGTGTCAGGGTTATTAGCTAGGATAAATGCATGGGGTTATGGGGATAGGGCCTGGTTGGGATTGTGGTCGGTGCAGACATGATGAGCCAGATGGCCTCCTTCTGCACTGTAGAGATGCTATGATTCTATGAAACCTGAGTGAAATAATGGAGGTATTCCAACATCAAACAGAAGAGGGAAGGAATCCAAAGATTATTGGCTGAAATGCTGAGAACTTTTCCAAACATTAAGTCAGATTTCTTTTAAGTGCTACATTTTTCTTTAAAGAGACATTGGGGATGAGAGCAGACCATGTTCTTGATGAGCTTATTTTCCTCTTGGCAATGTTTTCAGACCATTGGGTATAAATAGTTGCAAGGTGATCATGACCCAACATCTCACAGTTTCAGAGCAAACACACGCTGAGTTCCTACAGATGTTCTTAGTTATGGAGATATACTGAAGGGAAATTTGTCTCACTCATTTTTGAGAAAAGGCGATTCAGAGGAGATAATGCATGTAGGTCATTAGGATAACGAGGAATTTGATGCTTTGGTCACCAACAACTTCTCCAAATAAAACCTCAGAAACAGAACCTAGGAGTCTGGGCAAGCGCATGGAAACGAGCAGAATGCCGCTGTGGTCATCGCTCTGAAAATGTTCGAAAGTATGGAGACCCCTGTACATCGATCATTCAAATGTTATAAACAGGTACAGAAAACACAAAGGGTGTGATTTTCCCACCCCGCTGCGCTGCTCGAGTAGCCTAGCGGGAAATGGGAATCGCGCCCAGCATCTGGCCAGTCGCAATCTTCCCAGGTCACTTGTATTGGCGTAATCAGCCTTGCGCTGGCAATTGGAGGAGGTCTGTTGAGGGGGGAGGGGTTCTGTAGAGGGGATGTGGGGGGTATATAGGGCTCTTTGGATGGGTATATGAAGGGGTCTGTGGGGGGTCTATGGATGGGTATATGAGGGGGTCTGTGAGGGAGGTCTGTGCGGGTTACGTGGGGTGGGTTGTGTTGGAGGTATGTGGGAGGGTCTGTGGGGTGGGGTCTATAGGGGGTACGTGGGCTGCCATCTGTGGGGGGATGTGGGGGGGATGTGGGTGGTCTATGGGGTCTGTGGGGTGGGATCTGTAGGGGGATATGTGGGGGAATGTGAGGTGGGATCTGTGGGTGGCATGTGAGGGAATCTGTGGGGGGTCTGTTGTGGGAGGGGGGTTGGCGGTGTCTGTGGGTGGGGTGGTTGACAAATCTCCCATATCGAGTTATACAGTGGGTGGAACTTGCC
This sequence comes from Mustelus asterias, assembly GCF_964213995.1. Taxonomy (NCBI): domain Eukaryota; kingdom Metazoa; phylum Chordata; class Chondrichthyes; order Carcharhiniformes; family Triakidae; genus Mustelus; species Mustelus asterias. The sequence continues at coordinate 7,685,916 of NC_135811.1, read as the reverse complement.
CCCAAAAATTGGAAGGGTGGGATTTTCCAGCCGCGCTCACCCCAAGACCGGAAAAATCCTGCCCGAGGTCAGTGAACCTTTTCACGGTCTGGCCCCTGCCTGCTACAGGTGGGTGGGATGGGAAAATTCTGCCCTAAGAGACCCCTTAGCGGTCTAGAACTAGAATTAGAGAGTTGAAGTTCAGCAACATCCATATAAAGCACATGAATCACACACAAAGTACTGCATTCTGGGGGATAAACACCTTATGAACAATACACTGACCTTGGAGATTTACTCGATTGATGCCTGAATTCATAGATCATAGAATCGACAGTGCAGAAGGAGGTCATTCGGCCCATCAAGCCTGCACTGACAACAATCCCACCCAGGTCCTATCCCCATAACCTCATATATTTACCCTCTTAATCTTCCTGACACGAAGGGGCAATTTCAGTGGCAGAGTTAATGATGGGCAGTAGAGTGTGTAGGATAGTGCTTTTGGAACTTAGAAGGTAAATAAAAGTTTGAACATAGAAACAATAATAGACTGTTAGCCCCTCAAGCCCATAACATCTGTACCCTAACTCTATACTTCATAGAAATCATAGAATCCCTACAGTACAAAAGGAGGCCCATCAAGCCTGTACTGACCACAACCCCACCCAGGCCCTGTTCCCGCAACCCCACGCATTTACCCTGCTAATCCCTCAGCGTTTACCCTGCTAATCCCTCTGTTAGGATGTGTACCTGTTAACAGTGCACCTTGAATATTAAAAAAGACTAATTTCAATTATACTTGATGTGGAGATGCTGGCATTGGATTGAGGTAGGCACAGTAGGAAGTCTTACAACAGCAGGTTAAAGTCCCACAGGTTTATTTGGAATCACGAGCTTTTGGAGCTCCTGAGACTCACCTGATGAAGGAGCAGCGCTCCGAAAGCTCGTGATTCCAAATAAACCTGTTCAATTAAACTTGGCATATGGATATGGTATGCCCCCAGGAAGAACTGATCAACTATTGGTGAAGATTGGTGAAGATCATAGAATCCCTGCAGTGCAGAAGGAGGCCATTCAGCCCATTGAGTCTGCACCGACCACAATCCCACCCTGACCCTATCCCTGTAACCCCACATATTTGCCCTGCTGATCCTCCTGACACTAAGGTCAATTTAGCATGGCCAATCAACCTAACCAGCACATCTTTGGACTGTGGGAGGAAACCAGAACACCCAGAGGAAACCCACACAGACACGGGGAGAATGTGCAAACTCCGCACAGACAGTGATCCGAGGCTGAAATTGAACCTGGGACCCTGGCGCTGTGAGGCAGCAGTGTTAACCACTGTGCTACTGTGCTGTCCTTTTCTAGAAGGAGGCCATTTGGCCCATCAAGTCTGTACTGACCACAATCTCACCCAGGCCCTATTCCCGTAACCCCACGCATTTACCCTGCTGATCCCTCTGACACTAAGGGGCAATTTAGCATGGCCAATCAACCTAACCTGCACATCTTTGAACTGTGGGAGAAAACCGTAGCCCTCGGAGGAAACCCATGCAGACACAGGGAGAACGTGCAAACTCCACACAGATGTTGACCCGAGACCGGAATTGAACCTGGGTCCCTGGTGCTGTGAGGCAGCAGCGCTAACCACTGTGCCACCGTGCCACCCAGTCGATCCTGGAATCTTTTAAAGGATCTGTTAACATTGAGAGATAGGTTGAATTGACCTTTTTCTGAATGTTATAGATTGTCTCAGCTTCTGTAGTGTCATTTGTCGCCGTTGGCAAAAGGAGAGCAGAGTTTTCAGAGCAGATTGTTGGATGTGAATTGGCAGACACCTCCCTCACTGAGATGGAAGCTCTTAATAAAAATATTTATTTTTTTCAACTTTGTAATCACAGAGCTTCAACCAGGCAGAGAAAGGTCTCGGGGAAGAGCTTAAATAACACTGAGTTAACGCAGTGTGGCAGAGATCGGTACTCCAAGGAGTGCCCTCATCACTTGTTCTGGCTGCCTTTGAACCAAGCTTCATTCCATCTGTTACTTGAACTCCTTCAACCCCAACATTTCCTCGAACCTTCCAACTTTCAAATCTCTTTGTGTCGCAGTGGGACCACCACCCAATAGAGTTGGGGCGATTCCCCCAGCCAGCTACGCTGCTCCAGCAGCGCAGAGAGCCGGGAGACTCAAGCGGAGGCCATGTAGTGGACTCCCCACTGGGTGCCATAGCCTCGAAGGGTCTCTGGCCACCGGATTTCCGGCATCGTCAGCTCCGCTCCAGAAATCGCCGTGAAGCTGAATAAATTATTCAAATACACATTAGCATATTATTAATGGGCCTGGGACTGAGGTCTCCGTGACCGCTCACCTCTCCCCCCCCCCCACCAGGAATGTGTCACTCCAGCGGAGTTTACAACAAGTCCCCACGAGCGGGGGTGTGGGGAGGGTTGGGACTGCGGTGGGGGGCTGGGGGGGCGGTCTGCCGGTGGGGGAGTGGGAGGGTCACTATCTGTGTGGAGTTTACACATTCTCCCCGTGTCTGCCTGGGTTTCATCCAGCTGCTCTGGTTTCCTCCCACAGTCCAAAGATGTGCAGGTTAGGTGCATTGGTCATGCTAAATTGCCCATGAGTGTCCCGAGGTTAGAGGGAATAGCAGGGTGAATATGTGGGGTTGTGAGGATCGGGCCGAGGTGGGATTGTTGTTGGTGCAGACTCGATGGGCCGAATGGTCTCCTTCTGCACTGTAGGGATTCTATGAAATGAGAAATCAGGAGTTCCTTCATGAGGAAGTTCAAAGGGAGATATAACCACAGCTGACTTTCTTGCATTGCTTATACTCACCCCGCATTTCAAAGACAGATGACAGGGAACAACTTAGTGCCCGGCACAGGCAGATCCAAACAGAACATAAGAAATAGGAGCAGGAGTAGGCCATCTAGCCCCTCAAGCCTGCTCCACCATTCAATAAGATCATAGCTGATCTGATAGTGGGTTCAGTTCCACTTACCCGCCCGCTCCCCATAACCCTTAATTCCCTTAATGGTTAAAAATCTATCTATCTGTGACTTAAACACATTTAACGAGGTAGCCTCTACTGCTTCATTGGGCAGAGAATTCCAAAGATTCACTACCCTCTGGGAGAAGAAGTTCCTCCTCAACTCTGTTCTAAATTGACACTCCCGTATTTTGAGGCTATGCCCCCTAGTTCTTGTTTCCATTGTAAGTGGAAATAACCTCGCTGCTTCTACCCTGTCTGGCCCCTTCATTATCTTATATGTCTCTATAAGATCTCCCCTCAACCTTCTAAACTCCAATGAGTACAGGCCCAGTCTACTCAATCTCTCCTCATAAGCTAACCCCCTCATCTCCGGAATCAACCTGGTGAACCTTCTCTGTACCCCCTCCAAAGCTAATATATCCTTTCTTAAGTAAAGGGACCAAAATTGTACACAGTACTCTAGGTGAGGCCTCACCAGTACCCTGTACAGTTGCAGCAAGACCTCCCTGCTTTTATACTCCATCCCTCTCGCGATAAAGGCCAACATTCCATTTGCCTTCTTGATCACCTGCTGCACCTGCAAACTGAGTTTTTGTGATTCATGCACAAGGACCCCCTGGTCCCTCTGCACAGCGGCATGTTGTAATTTTTCACTGTTTAAATAATAGTCCATTTTACTATTATTCCTTCCAAAGTGGATAACCTCACACTTACCAACATTATACTCCATCTGCCAGATCCTTGCCCACTCACTTAGCCTATCCAAATCTCTCTGCAAACTCTCTGTGTCCTCCACGCAATTTGCTTTCCCACTCATCTTTGTGTCATCCGCAAACTTTGTTACCCTACACTCGGTCCCCTCCTCCAGATCGTCTATGTATATGGTAAATAGTTGAGGCCCCAGCACCGATCCCTGCGGCACGCCACTAGTCACTGATTGCCAACCGGAAAAGCACCCATTTATTCCGACTCTCTGCTTTCTGTCAGATAGCCAATCCTCAATCCACGCTAACACTTTACCCCCAACTCCGTGTACCTTTATCTTATGCAGCAACCTTTTGTGAGGCACCTTATCGAATGCCTTCTGGAAATCTAAATACACCACATCCAGCGGTTCCCCTCTGTCAACCGCACTCGTTATATCCTCAAAAAATTCCAGTAAATTAGTCAAACATGACTTCCCCTTCATGAATCCATGCTGCGTCTGCTTGATTGAACCATTCTTTTCCAGGTGTCCTGCTATTTCTTCCTTAATGATGGATTCCAGCATTTTCACAACTACGGATGTTAAGCCAAGAAGGGAAAATGCGCATCATATAAATAAAACAAATGATGTAGCTTCAGTATTATCCAAAGTTATGAAGTGTAGTCACTGTTGTGATGCCGGGGACTCAGCTTTCAATTTGCACAAAGAGTTAAACATTGCTAAGGATGGGCGTTCCCTGTTTCTTCCTGATATAATCAAAGAATCGGTTGTGTCCACCTGAGAAACAGGTAGTACCCTCAGTGTAAACATCTCATCCAATGTTACAGCACCTCCGACAGTGCTGGGCTTGGGGTATCAGCTGAGTTTTCAGTGCTAAGGTCACTGGAGTAGGAGCTGAACCTGAACTTTCAGCCTCTACTGCTTCATTGGGCAGAGAATTCCAAAGATTCACTACCCTCTGGGAGAAGAAGTTCCTCCTCAACTCTGTTCCAAATTGACTCCCCCGTATTTTGAGGCTGTGCCCCCTAGTTCTTGTTTCCATTGTAAGTGGAAATAACCTCGCTGCTTCTACCCTGTCTAGCCCCTTCATTATCTTATATGTCTCTATAAGATCTCCCCTCAACCTTCTAAACTCCAATGAGTACAGGCCCAGTCTACTCAATCTATAGGTCAGGGATAAGAGTGTTACCCTGGAACTCCCTCCCCAACAGCACTGTGAGTGTTCCTACACCTGCAGTGGTTCAAGAAGGCAGCTCACTCACCACTTTCTGAAGGGCAACTAGGGATGGACAATAAATGTTGGCCTCGCCAGTGATACCCATATCCCATGAAATGAATTTTAAAAATGAACCATAACTGATGCTTGGGTCTAACGCCAGTCTGTCCTGAGTATCTGGGTTGGTGTGGTGCATGGGATGTTATAGGCAGTCACAGGATCCATGGAGTGGGAAAGGTTAGTCCCAATGTTAGTCAATGTATTGTGAGGACACTGTGCCATTTTGATATGTTTTATGTTTAAGGTGGGACTGCTTTAAGAGGCAGTGTTTTGCTACAAGAGTCGATTTGGCTGGGAAAACATACAGCTCAAATGCTGAGAATGCAGGATAATAACTGATTTTAGCTCGGAATGTGTTACTTTATAGAATTAATGGACCTTGTGTTTATTTAGGTTCTCCTGGGATTTTAGACCAGGTGTGCAGAGTCATGTGAGGTTTTGATTAGGTTGATTAATGGGAGGAGATAAGCTTGCAGGAAAGCTAGTTTCATTTTCATTTTAAAATACAAGCAGTTGCTGCCTAGACCTGCCAGAAGAAACAGGTGTCTCTCTGTACTGCTCTCTCCAGAGATTTTCCGATAATCAATATCTTTTCCCAAAGACGGGGGAGTCTAAAACTAGAGGGCATAGGTTTAAGGTGAGGGATACAAAAGTGTCCAGAGAGGCAATTTTTTCAGACAGAGGGTGGTGAGTGTCTGGAACAAGCTGCCAGAGGTAGTAGTAGAGGCGGGTACAATTTTGTCTTTTAAAAAGCATTTAGACAGTTACATGGTTAAGATGGGTATAGAGGGATATGGGCCAAATGTGGGCAATTGGAACTAGCTTTGGGGTTTAAAAAAAATAGGGCAGCATGGACAAGTTGGGCCGAAGGGCCTGTTTCCATGCTGTAAACCTCGATGACTCTATGATAGCTCCAAGCCTGGTAACCTAAGTTAAAGCAAGTATGCCTGTGCTTTGCTAACTGATTTTAAAGAGGGGTTTAAGTCTATATTGTTTGATTGGAACTCACAGTGATAGGTTAGCAGATAAGTATTGTGTCTTGTCATGTTTAAGTCTTCTTCAATTGTTAAAGGTTAAGCTAATTCATTTCTTATAAATGAACTATGTTATTAAATGAAGTTTGTTTTGATGAAAGCTCCCCAGTGTGTCAGTCGAATCGCTCCTGGAGTGAAACACCTTAACCTCACATTAGTGCCAAAATAGAAACATTGTTGGATTCTGGTCTGGCTTCAGAATATACCTTGGGGTTTCTGATGTGGTCTGAATACTGTAATGACCCTTCAATATGCGTATACAGGTCAGGATTTGTACGGCTGCAATGTCCTGCGATGGGGCGGCAGGGTGGCACAGTGGTTAGCACTGCTGCCTCAGTGCCAGGGACCCAGGTTCGATTCCAGCCTCGGGTCACTGTCTGTGTGGAGTTTGCACATTCTCCCCGTGTCGTCGTGGGTTTCCTCCGGATGTTCCGGAGGAAAGTGTGCGGGTTAGGTGGATTGGCCGTATTAAATTAGTTAGGGTCTGGGTGGGATTGTGGTTAGTGCAGACTCGATTAGCCGAATGGTCTCCTTCTGCACTGTAGGATTCTATGATTCTATGATGTCCTCCAAGTTCAAATAGCCCAATGACACAATTCTAGTGTGAAGGAGGCTACCAGGGTGTGGGTGTAGGGTCACACATGTGCCCTAGGCTACACCTTCAGTGAAGATAGCGAGAAAATTGGAGGAGAAAAATAATGTAAATCCATTCTCGCCTGGTGACCAGATCAACCCTGGCTCAGTCTCACTGCTGAGTCAGAAGGTTTTGGGTACGTATCCCACTCATAGTGGAGAAGGGGAGTGCTGCACAGTCGGAGGTGTCACCCTGTGGGTAAAATGTTAAGCCTTGTCTGCTCTCTCAGGGAGATGTGAAAGATCGTGTGGCACTATTGGGGACAGAGCAGTGATGGGATTTTCTGCTCCTGCCCGACGTCAATAAACCTTGCGCTGGTCCGTCAAATTATCCGTCCCGCTTGTGGCAATTCCCGCAGCAAACGGGATTGAACGATTTAGGCCCAGATTTGTTCATCCTGGTTAATAGTTATCCCTGAATCAATATTATTAATGAGAATGATTAATTGATCATTTATCTCATTGCTGTTTGTGAGAGCTTGCTGCGTGCAAATTAGCTCCCGATTACTACAATACTACCTGAGCAGAATAAAAACACTTAATTGATCCCTACAGTGCAGGAGGAGGCCATTCGGCCCATCGAGTCTGCACCGACCACACCCAGGCCCTATCCCCATAACCACATGCATTTACTCTAGCTAGTCCCCCTGATGCTAAGAGGCAATTTATCATGGCCTGTCCACCTAACCCGCACATCTTTGGACAGTGGGAGGAAACCGGAGCACCCGAAGAAAACCCACGCAGATACGGGGAGAATGTCTAAACTCCACACAGACAATGACCCAAGCCAGGAATCGAACCCAAGCCCTTGGCACTGTGAGGCTGCAGTGCTAACCATTGTGCCACCGTGCCGCCCCTTTGCGGATGTAACTTCTTTTGAGATTGTAAAAGGTGCTTTATAAATCAAAGCCTTATTGCACTGGGCTTGTTGTTACCTTGTATGGAGCAGAGAGGCATTGCCTTATAAGGCATCTCTATTCTGCAGAGAATAATACTAAATCATTTATCGTGTGGTGGCAACACATTTGTCTGGAGAATGGTATTAAATCATTTGTTGTTTATTGGTGTCCAAAGCAATCACACCCACGCAATCTTAAGTATTCAGTGAAAGAATCTCATTGCTTTGTGAGTCTGCTGATGTGCCTGCATTCTGTTTTCTTTATGCAAAGCGGCAAAACCTAAACATTCAAAATGTTTAAAGGAATTTTAATCTTTGATTTTATGCTTGGCAGCTAAATCCAGAAGGAAAGTGAAATAGTATTTACTCTGATTCTCAAACTGTTATCAGTTACGTGCTTCAAAGGACTTGGAAAGTTGTGCTTTCACCTCTGACCTTTCACCTTTGTGACCTAGGTTCATGTCTCACCCATTCTTACAGGATGGTTTAGTCTTTTCTTCCTTGTCGTTATAAAGAACCTGAGTGAAATCATACAACAACGACATCATACAATTCAGCCCATCGAACCTATACTGGTGGTTTGAAATAGTAAGAAGTCTCACAACACCAGGTTAAAGGCCAACAGATTTATTTGGAATCATGAGCTTTCGGAGCGCTGCTCCTTCATCAGGTAAGTGCCTCACTCACCTGATGAAGGAGCAGCGCTCCGAAAGCTTGTGATTCCAAATAAACCTGTTGGACTTTAACCTGGTGTTGTGAAACTTCTTACTGTATCAAATATTTATCCACCTCCACTTTGAATACTTCTAATGATCCAGCCTCCACCACCCTTTGGGGCAGAGAATTCCAGAGATTCACCACCCTCTGCAAGAAGAAATTTCTACGCACCTCAGTTTTAAATGTCCGGCACTTTATCTTGTAGCTAAGTCCTCTTGTTCGAGACTCTCCCACGAGTGAAAACATCTCACCATCTACCCTGTCAGGCCCCCTCAGGATCTTATATGTTTGAATAAGGTCACCCCTCAATTTTCTAAACTTCAAGGAATACAGACCTAGACTATTTAGTTTCTCTTGATAGGACAACCCTCTCATCCCAAGTTAGCCTGGTGAATCTCCCTGGGACTGCTTCCAATGTTACTATATCCTTTGCAGGCGGTGGGGGAACACGACCTGCATGTTCACCTCCAGAGGGAGGTGATGGCCTAGTGGTATTATCGCTAGACTATTAATCCAAAGACTCAGCTAATGTTCTGGGGACCTGAGTTCGAATCCCACCACAGCAGGTGGTGGAATTTGAATTCAATTAAAAAAGAATTATTGGAATTAAGAATCTACCAATTACCATAAAACTGTTGATTGTAGGAAAAACCCATCTGGTTCACTAATGTCCTTTCGGGAAAGAAATCTGCCATCCTTACCTGGTCTGGCCTACATGTGACTCCAGAACCACAGCAATGTGGTTGACTCTCAACTGCCCTCGGGCAACTAGGGATGGGCAATAAATGCTGGTCAGCCAGTGACACCCATGTCTCAGGAATTAATTTTTAAAAAGCCACTCATCATCCTGACTTGGAAATATATCGCTGTTCCTTCGCAGTCACTGGATCAAGATCCTGGAATTCTCTCAGCATTGTGGGTCAACCACAGCACGGGGACGGCAGCGATTCAAGAAGGCAGCTCACCACCACCTTCTCAAGGGCAACTAGGGATGGGCAATAAATGCTGCATGTCCCACGAATGAATAAATTAAAAAAAAGATAAGGGGACCAAAATTGTACGCAGTATTTCAGGTGAGGCCTCACCAACACCCTGTACAATCGCAACAAAACCTCCCTATTTTTAAACTCCAACTCCTTTGCAATAAAGGCCAAAATGCCGTTTGCCTTCTTAACTACTTGTTAATCACTTAACTACTGCCTGCTAGATTAATATGATTCATACAATAGAACACTTAGATTCCTCTGTACTTCACTCACCTTCAGTCTCTCTCCATTTAGATAATAATCTGTCTTTTGAGACAGAGTTAGCTGACATTGCAAAGATTCCACAGAAATAATTTTGCTCCTCAAAGCCTTGCTATTTTCAGAAGTCTAAATTGCAGATGATTTGATGATAGATAACAATCGCTTCCTACCCATCCTCAACCTTGCTGGGGGATTGTTGCATTAATACGCCTGTCCACTTAGTTCCAAAGAAGCATCCATAGCCCCAAATGGGTCTCACCTCTCCGTGGGGTCAGACCTGCTGGTACATTTTCACCTTTATTGGTTTCCGACTGACTTGCAACGAGTAAGGTCTCACAATGGATGGTGTGGAATCGGGGTCAGTACAGGTTTACATCACAGTGAGTGGCAAGGAGAGGGTTCTGAGGCCAGGAATCAAATGGCTTGTGGCTGGTGTCAATGGGACGGTTAAGGAGAGGCTTAGTAGGGATATTCAAAATGATGAGGAATCTCGGTAGAGAAAGTAATCAAACTGTTAAGATGTCTCTCAACCAGGGATCACAGATTTCAAATATTAGCAATGGAACTAGAAGGGAAAACAGGAGAAATATCTTCACACAGAGAGCTTCTGACATCTTATTTATTAATTCGTGGGACATGGGCATTGCTGGCTGGCCAGCATTTATTGCCCATCCCTAGTTGCCCGAGGGCAGTTGAAAGGGTGGGTTTCCTCCGGGTGCTCCAGTTTCCTCTCACAGTCCAAAGATGTGCAGGTTAGGTTGATTGGCTAAATTGACCCTTAGTGTTAGAGGGGTTGCAGAGTAAAAGCATGGGGTTACAGGGATAGTGCCTGGTTGAGAATGTTGTTGGTGCAGGCTTGATGGGCCAAGTGGCCTCTTTCTGCACTGTAGGGATTCTATGATTCTATGAGAGTCAACCGTATTGATGTGGCTCTGGAGTCATACATAGACCAGACCGGGTAAGGACGGCAGATTTCCTTCCCTAAAGGACATTAGTGAACCAGATGGGTTTTTCCAGCATTTGACAATGGTTTCATGGTCATCAGTAGATTCTTAATTCCAGATATTTCTTTTATTGAATTCAAATTCCACCAACTGCTTGTGGTGGGATTTGAACCCGGGTCCCCAGAACATTAACCAAAAGAGAAAATGCTGGAAAATCTCAGCAGGTCTGGCAGCATCTGTAAGGGGAGAATGGACTCGAAACGTCAGCTCTTTTCTCTCCTTACAGATGTTGCCAGACTTGATGAGATTTTCCAGCATTTTCTCTTTTGGCTTTTTCCCGCAGAACATCAGCTGAGTTTCTGAGTTAATAGTCTTGCGATAATACTACTAGGCCATCGCCTCCCCAGTGGGAATCTGGAATGCGGACCACCATAAAAGGTGATGGAATCAGAACTTTCAAAAGGCAATTGGACATGTCGTTGAAAAAGGCAACCTTTTCAGGGTTGTCATGAAAAGCTGAGTAACACTAAATTACAGAACTGTTCCAAAGGGCCAGCAGGTCCATATCAGCTTGAATGGCCTCCTTCTGTGCTGGAAGACTCTGGTTCCATGATGCCAGAGTATTGATGTGGGGGGCAGACTGTAAGATAAAAGCCTATCTCAATTAGATCTAGGTTTGTGCCGTGCCCACAGGAAAGCACATTGTGCAGTCGGGATCGACAAGTAAATGGTTTGCAGCCTTTGGCCATGTGCCCTGTGGTTTCGTGAACCCAACATGAACCTGTTCCTCCCTTTCACATGATTGAGGCCAGGATCTTCTGCCTTCTGAGACATCAAACAGCACATTCTGCACTCCTCCTCCTGTCTTGGCTTTCAAGCTATCTTCAAGGGGACAAACCATTTGTTGAATAGCCTAGTTGGACCTTCAGAGTGGACCCAATTATTTAGGATGTCACTTGAGACAAATAGCTCACTGTGGGTGAGGGATTCAACCCCCAGGGGGGAATGATAAAAGGAATAGGGTGGGAGCAAAAATGGAGGTCAACAGAATTGAACCAACAGCAATGAAACAAACATTCAATTCTAATAATCGCATCACTATTTATAGCACCCTGCTGTTTATAAATTGATTGATTGATTTATTATTGTCACATGTGGATCAACCCACAGCACGTGGACTGCAGCGATTCAAGAAGGCAGCTCACCACCACCTTCTCAAGGGCAACTAGAGATGGGCAATAAATGCTGGCCAGCCAGCGACGCCCATGTCCCAGGAATGAATAAAATTAAATAAATGCATTAACATTCAGTGAAAAGTATTGTTTCTTGCGCGCTGTACAAAGCATACCATTCATAGAGAAGGAAAGGAGAGAGTGCAGAATGGAGTGTTACAGTCATAGCTAGGGTGTAGGGAAAGATCAAGTTAATGCAAGGTAAGTCCATTCAAAAGTCTGATGGCAGCAGGGAAGAAGCTGTTCTTGAATCAGTTGGTACGTGACCTCAGACTTTTGTATCCTTTTCCCAACGGAAGAAAGAATGTCTGGGGTGCGTGGGGTCCTTAATTATGCTGGCTGCTCTTCTGAGGCAGCGGGACGTATAGACAGAGTCACTGGATGGGAGGCTGGTTCGCGTGGTGGACAGGGCTGCATTCACGAATTATAAATTGCATTACAAATTGGCTGCGACACTTTTTTATATTCATTCGTGGGACATGGACATTGCTGGCTGGCCAGCTTTTATTGCCCATCCCTAGTTGCCCAAGGGCAATTGAGAGTCAACTACATTGCTGTGGTCTGGAGTCACATGTAGGCCTGACCAGGTAAGGATGGCAGATTTCCCTCCCTAAAGGACATTCGTGAATCAGATGGGTTTATCCAACAATCGACAATCGTTTCACGGTCATCCGTAGATTCTTAAATCCAGATATTTTTTATTGAATTCAAATTCCACCATCGGCCATGGCGGGATTCGAACCCAGGTCCCCAGAACGCTAGCTGAGTTTCTGGATTAATAGTCTAGCGATGATACCACTAGGCCATCGCCTCCCAGCACAATCAACCGAGACTTCCTCAGTGACAGTCTGTTGGAGAAAACCTTTGGCCGCTCCTCCAATCTCTCCTTTTCCTGGACTGGTGACTATTTTCCACATGGCCACTTGTTAAGCACCTCGGGATATTTTACACGAAGGATGCTACATATCGAGATGTGGTTGTGATTCGAACCTCTCGGTGTATTTACCTGCTGCACCACTGGGGGAGATGCAGTCTTAGGTTTGAAATCTGTGTTTGGCTGTGGGATGCGCAGAGGGTGGAGAGGATGAGTTGTTTCTTTCTGCATGTCCTAATATGGGACCTTGACATCTCAATGATTTCTGTGGGGGGTTGGGGAGGGGGGTTGGGGTGGGGAGGGGGAACGGGGGGGTTGGGGTCAAGAGCGCTGCTTTACTTGAAAACAGGGTTGATGTAATTAATCACTTCAAAAGATGCAACGCTGACCTTCTAAGCTCAGCCTCAGCTCCGTAAACGAAAGCAGCAGTGAGGATTTTCTTGTGTACACAATATTCTCTGTGACGAGTTGCCAGTACTCTGCGGTGGTTTTGTGCTTTGACCACCGTAGATCCTATCCCTTCCCTTTATGTCCATGCCGCCTGTGTTTCTAGCTTTGGGAGAAGGGCCTGTGATCGCAATGAGTCTAACCATAGCAAAGGGGCAATAAACCCACTACAGATTTTCCACAGGAAATGGCTGCAGCAGAAATCAGGGACCGAGTTATTGTTCGTCCTGTGTGCTAGTAGCGGGGAACACACACAAGGGCCGGCACCAGACCTTTCTCCTGCCAGCATACATTGCCAAATGGGTGGATTGAAATACCATAAAGTCATAGAATCTCTACAGTGCAGAAAGAGGCCATTCAGCCCATCAAGTCTGTACTGACCCTCCAAAAGAACATCCTGCCCAGGCCCTCCCCTCCACATAACCCCACGCATTTACCATAGCCAATCCATCTAACCTACACATCTTGGGATACCAACAGGCAATTTAGCATGGCCAATCCATCTAACCTGCACAGCTTTGGAAGGAAACCAGTGCATCCAGAGGAAAGCCATGCAGACACAGGGAGAACGTGCAAACTCTACACAGTCATCCAAGGCCGGAATCAGACCCAGGGCCGTGGCGCTGTGAAGCAGCAGTAATAACCACCGTGCCATGTCCTTTAGGGAGGGAAATCTGCTGTCCTTACCTGGTCTGGTCTACATCTCACTCCAGCAATGTGGTTGACTCTTAAACATCCCTCATGGTTGGGCAATAAATGCTGGCCTAGCCAGCGACGCCCACGAACAAATAAAAAAAGACAGATGACTGAATGTTTGCACAAAGGGGCAGGTTTAAAGGGTCTTAAACATAGCCACCGGAGAAGGTCATCTAACCCCTCATGCCAGTCCTGCCATTCGATTAGATCACTGGCTGATCTGTGACCAAACCCTATCAATGAACTTTAGCCCCTTTCTCTTATTACTCTTGATTCACAAATTGGCCTGAAAGGAGAGAGGGATACAGGTTCCGGGAAGGAATTCCAGTGGCAGTCAGGCTCAGGCATCTGAATCCACAGCCACCATGGATGGAAATCGGCAATGTAATCTGGGCTCTGCACTGTAACGTTACGAGAGGTATGTGAGTAGTGAGGAAAATATTATCTTCACTGAAACTCGCTCCTCCGGTGTTGTAGCGTCACATCAACAGTCACGAGGAAATTCACCCGTTTCACTGTTTGTTTCCACATTGCTACGTTTTTGGGGTAATTCTGAAGTCAAAGTAAAGGAAGCTGGCCAGAGATATGTAATGGTTAGCACTGCTGCCTCACAGCGCCGGGGACCCGGGTTCGATTCCTGGCTTGAATCACTGTATGTGCAGAGTCTGCACGTTCTCCCCGTGTCTGCGTGGGTTTCCTCCGGGTGCTCCTGTTTCCTCCCACAGTCCAAAGATGTGTGGGTTAGGTGGATTGGCCATGCTAAATTGCCCCTTAGTGTCAGGGGGACTAGCTAGGGTAAATGCATGGGGTTATGGGGATAGGGCCAAGGTGGGATTGTGGTCAATGCAGACTCGATGGGCCGAATGGCCTCCTTCTGCACTGAAGGGATTCTATGATTTCTATGGACAACTGACCTACTTTATCATCCGCAGTCCAAATTCCACCCTTTATTATTTTGGACCCACATATTATTGTATCCAACATTAGACCAACTGTACACACACCCAGTTACCTTTGCTAATTCCTGTATGCTACCCCGCTAGAGCAAGTTGGGGACTGGAACACACAAACCTTAATCTTCGTGTCCTCTAAGGACTCATTTAAAGAACATTTGTTGAACTTTTTGAAATGAATGGGACAACCAACTGCCCTCGTTGCTTCCCCCCCATGGGCCCTCCACTGTGAAAACTCCCCAGTGGTTAGCACTGCTGCCTCACAGCGCCAGGGACCCGGGTTCAATTCCCGGCTTGGATCACTGTCTGTGTGGAGTTGCATGTTCTCCTCATGTCCACGTGGATTTCCCCTGGGTGCTCCGGTTTCCTCCCACACTCCAAAGATGTGCAGGTTAGGTGGATTGGCCATGCTAAATTGCCCCTTCGTGTCAGGGGAACTAGCTAGGGTAAATGCATGGGGTTATGGGGATAGGGCCTGGGTGGGATTGTGGTCGGTGCAGACTCGATGGGCTGAATGACCTCCTTCTGCACTGTAGGGATCTATGATTCTATGAAATTATGGAGGAAGTTTCAAAAGCAGGAAAATGGAGTGAACTGGAACTCAAGCAGCTGACTCCAGGAAAAGCAAAATGCTGCAAATTCCCATGTTTAATTCTCTGATTAGTGCTCTCATTAAGTAATGAGGTGGATTGGCCGTGCTAAATTACCCCTTAGCGTCCCAAGATGCGTAGGGTTAGCCGTGGGAAATGTGCGTGGTTATGGGAATAGGGCAAGGAAGAGGGCTTGGGTAAGATACTCTTTCAGAGATTCAGTGCAGACTCAATAATGGGCTGAATGGCCTTGTTTTGCACTGTGGGGATTCTATGATTGTATGACTTTATTCTATGAAGACCACACAATGGGACAGAGCCCCACACCCTGTGGTGGGTATATAAATTAAGGGGGGGGGGGGTAGGGAAATGATAGCTATAGCTGAGGAACCAGGAATGGCACAAGTCCGATGGGACAAATGGTTTCCTACAATATAAAAAATAAACAACATACAAAGAAACATTACAAAGTACAACAACATTTCACCTGAATGCATGAGAATCACACAAACTCAGCACCTTCGCAGGCAATTTAAAACCAAAGACCGTGTGCACACTTTAGCAAGACTCAACTTGACAAGAGCACCTGTCGTACTTGGTATTAATGAAATGGCATCGAGATAAGAAAGTGCTTGCTCCACCTTGCAGCTGGGAAGAGAATAAGAGCCCATTTGTAGAGCTGTCGAGATGAGGGACTGCTCCAGCCTCTGTTCAAACATTATAAATCACCCATCACGCTCGCCGATAGCAATTTGACACGAGAAAACATCTCTGGCTTTGGATCACTTCAAACGTGCACACTTTCTATTAATACGCTGACTTTCGATGAGCTATGATTAGTCCCTGGTTTAAATGGGAGAGTAATGAATGATGCCCCGTTCCCTTCAGTTTAATTGGAATTCTTGGACGTAGGAACTATTGAGAGCAGTGAAATTGTGAAGGAAATAACTTGCATCTATATAGCGCCTTTGAGTTATAAGGAGAGGCTGGATAGACTGGGACTTTTTTCCCTGGAGCGTAGAAGGCTGAGGGGTGATCTTATAGAGGTCTATAAAATAATGAGGGGCACAGATCAGCTAGAAAGTCAATATATTTTCCCAAAGGTAGGGGAGTCTAAAACTGGAGGGCATAGGTTTAAGGTGAGAGCGAAGAGATATAAAAGTGTCCAGAGGGGCAATTTTTTCACACAGAGGGTGGTGAGTGTCTGGAACGAGCTGCCAGAGGCAGTAGTAGAGCCAGGTACAATTTTATCTTTTAAAAAGCATCTATACAGTGACATGGATAAGATGGGTATAGAGGGATATGGGCCCAATGCGGGCAATTCATAGAATCATGGAATCATAGAATCCCCACAGTGCAGAAGGAGGCCATTCAGCCCATCGAGTCTGCAACAACCATAATCCCACCCAGGCCCTATTCCCATAATCCCACATATTTATCCTGCTAATCCCGCTGACACTCGGGTCAATTTAGCATGGCCAATTCACCTAACCCTTTTGTCTTTTGTCACCTAACAATTTTGTCCTTTAAAAAGCATTTAGATAGTTACATGGATAAGATGGGTATAGAGGGATATGGGCCAAATACGGGCAATTGGGATTAGTTTAGGGTTTAAAAAAAAAAGGGCGGCATGGACAAATTGGGCCAAAGGGCCTGTTTCCATGCTGTAAACCTCTATGACTCTATGACTCTATAACCCGCACAACTTTGGACAGTAGGAGGAAACCGGAGGAAACCCACGCAGACATGGGGAGAACATGCAAACTCCACACAGACAGTGACCCAAGCCAGGAATCGAATCCGGGTCCCTGGCGTTGTGAGGCAGCAGTGCTAGCCACTGTGCCACCATGGTGCCCGTGCTGGGACTAGCTTAGTGGTAAAAACTGGGCAGCATAGACAAGTTGGGCCGAAGGGCCTGTTTCCATGCTGTAAATCCCTATGACTCTATGACTTTCACAATCTCAGGACAAAGCCCTTCAGCCAATGAAATATTTCTGAAGTGTCGTCACTGTTGGAAGGAAGGGAACGTCACAGCCAATAAGCGCACAGCAAGCTCCCACAAACAGCAACTGGATAATGAGCAGCTAATTTGTTGTCGCACTGTTGGTCGAGGGATAATTATTGACCGGGGGCTGGTGGAGAGAACTCCCTGAAACTCTTCACAGAATCACAGAATTTTTGCCATTTCATTCCATCGCGCTTGCACTGGCTCTTTTCCAAAACAGGATCTTTTATCCACAGGAAAGGGCAGACAGGAGCTCGATTTGTTATAAAAGCAAAATACTGCAGACGCTGGAATCTGAAACAAGAACAGAAAATGCTGGAAAATCTCAGCACATCTGGCAGCATCGGTGGAGAGAGAATAGAGCCAATGTTTCGAGTCTGGATGACCCTTCATGAGAGCTCTCTGTCATCTCTGACGAAGGGTCAACCAGATTCGAAACGTTGGCTCAATTTCTTAATTCATCCAAAAGATGATTTCATCAAGGGCAGCACGGTGGCACAGTGGTTAGCTCTGTTGCCTCACAGCATCAGGGACCCGCGTTCGATTCCCGGCTCGGGTCACTATCTGTGTGGAGTCTGCATGTTCTCCCCGTGTCTATGTGGGTTTTCTCCCACAGTCCAAAGATGAGTGTGTTAGGAGGATTGGCCATGCTAAATTGACCCTCACGTCAAGGGGACTAGCTAGGGTAAATGCACGGGGTTATGGGGGTAGGGCCTGGGTGGGATTGTGGTCGGTGCAGACTCGATGGGCCGAATGGCCTCCTTCTGCACTGTATGATTCTACTCTATGATTCTATGAAATGTGTGGCACTCTGTTCTGGAAGCTTCAGCCTAGATGTTATGCTCACTTCTCTGGATTGGGCGTATTGACCCACAAGCCTCTGAATCAGAGGGTGAGAGTTTGACCCACTGAGTCACGACTGACACTAATTTATTACCCTGAAGGGAAGTTAAATAATTCAAAGTTAATCTGGTCAAATATATATTTGGGTCATGGATTTCAATGGTTACTGGAAGACAATCGAGTTTGGATAGATAATAAAAATACAATTTTGAGTCTAATCTACAACAGTGAACCAAACCGGGAATTGAACCCGGGTCCCTGGCACTGTGAAGCAGCAGTGCTAACAACTGTGCCACCCTTGATGAAATATAAGGAATAGGAGCAGTCCATTTAGCCCACCGAACCTTCTCCACCATTCAGTAAGATCATGGCTGATCTGATCTTGGCCTCAACTCCACTTTCCTGCCGGTTCTCCAAAATCCTTACCTGCCGTTCGTGCCACACCTCTGCTGCAGCAAGGTCAGAGAATTTGGGCTGACAAGTGGCAAGTAACATTTGTGCCACACAAATGCCAAGCAATGATCATCACCAATAAAAGACACTCTAACCACCGCCCCTTGACATTCAATGGTGTGACCATCACTGAATCCGCCCACTGTCAACATCCTTGGGTTTACCATTGACCAGAAACTCAACTGGACTCACCACATAAACACAGTGGCTACAAGAGCAGGTCAGAGGTTAGGAATACTGCGGTGAGTAACTCACCTCCTGACTCCCCAAAGCCTATCCACCATCTACAAGGCACAAGTCAGGAGTGTGATGGAATACTCCCCACTTGCCTGGATGGCTGCAGCTCCAACAACACGCAAGAAGTCTGACACCATCCAGGACAAAGCAGCCCACTTAATTGGCACCACATCCACAAACATCCACTCCCTCCACCACTCAGTAGCAGCAGTGTGTACTATCGACAAGATGCACTGCAGCAATTCACCAAAGATCCTTAGACAGCACCTTCCAAACCCACGCCCACTTCCATCTATAAGGACAAAGGCAGCAGATAAATGGGACCATCTGCAAGTTCCCCTCCCCTCCAAGCCACTCACCATCCTGACTTCGAAATATATCCCTGTTCCTTCGCAGTCGCTGGGTCAAAATCCTGGAATTCCCTTCCTAACGGCATTGTGGGTCAACCCACCGAACATGGACTGCAGCGATTCAAGGCGGCAGCTCACCACCACCTTCTGAAGGGCAACTAGGGATGGGCAATAAATGCTGGCCAGCCAGCGACGCCCATGTCCCAATGATGAATAAAGAAAAAAAATCACCCCGCACTCCCGCTGCTGCAAGGTCGGAGAATTTGGTGGCTAGCCAAATCTCCGTTCACTGCAACAGGATGGGAAAGTCCCGCTGATGTGAACAGTGGTAAGATTCCGGCCTTTGATTCTCTGATAGTTTATGCAATGACCCAGCCTCCAAAATTCCCGGGAGTGGTGAATTTCAAAGGTTTACAATCATCCAAGAGAAGATATTTTTCCTCATCTCTGTCTTAAGTGGAAACCTTTTATACTGAAATTATGCCCCCAGTTCATAGAATCCCTACAGTGCAGAAGGAGGCCATTCAGCCCATCGAGTCTACACCAATAACAATCCCACCCAGGCCCTATCCCCTGCTAATCCCTCTAACCTATCACATTCCAGGACACTAAGGGGCAATTTAGCATGGCCAATCAACCTGACCCGCACATCTTTGGACTGTGGGAGGAAACCGGAGCACCCGGAGGAAACCCACGCAGACACGAGGAGAATGTGCAAACTCCACACAGACAGTGACCCAAGTCAGGAATCTAACCCAAGTCCCTGGAGCTGTGAGGCAGCAGTGCTAACCACTGTGCCATCTCATCTTTCTTGATGCCCCAATGAGGGGCAACATCTTCTTGGCATCTACCCTGTCAAGCTATCTCAGAGTCTTTTATGTTTCAATAAGATCACCTCTCATTCTTCTAAACTCCAATGAGTATCGGCCTTTCCTCATAAGACAAGATAAACTCCAACACATGCACCTACCCAGCAATATTGAGAATTACCCAGGTATGTCCTGTACACAAAAAGCAGCACAAATCCAACCCGGCCAATTACAGTCCCATCAGTCTACTCTGGATCATCAATAAATTGATGGAAGGGATCATTAACAGCGCTAGCGAGTGCAACTTACTCAGTAATAACTTGCTCACTGACAGCCCACAAGGCTAACTCAGCTCCAGACTCCATTACAGCCTTGGTTCAAACATGGGCAAAAGAGCTGAATGCCAGAGGGGACATCAAGGCAGCATTTGATAGGGTATGGCATCAAGAAGCCCTGACAAAACTGGAGTCAATGGGAATTGGGGAAAACCCACCTCTGGTTAGAATCATACCTGGCACAATGGAAGATGGTTGAAGGTCAAATCATCTCAGTTCCAGGATGGGGGAACTGAAAGGCTTGCTTGGCCATTTTAGAGGACGTTTAAGGTCAAGCACATTGCTGTGGGTCTGGAGTCACGTGTAGGCCAGACCGGGTAAGGTTGCCAGATTTCCTTCCCCATTAGTGACCCAGATGGGTTTTTACTACAATCGACAATGAGTTTGTGGTCATCAGTAGATTTTTAATTCTAGCTTTTCATTAAATTCTAATTTCATCATCTGCTTTCCTGGAATTCAAACGCAAGTCTCCAGAGCATTATCCTAGGCCTCTGGATTACTAGTCCAGTGACAATACCACTACGCCAATGCCTCCTCTGCAGGCTAGGTGCATGGGTATCCCTCACTTGAAAAAACAAATCATCTTTATTTATAATGGCAACATATGTGCTTAAGAGCCCACTTAATCAGAGCTCCTACCCTTGGTTCCGAGGGGACAGGGGAGCGCCAAGGCAAGAATTGTTACTCAATACTAAATTGAAACCAAATGAGTTGACTAGGAGTAAGGAAAACCAGCTCTTTGACAGATCAAGAAGATAATAGCTGTCAGAGTTTGTGTAAGAGTAGTGTGTTGAAGCGGTTGTGGGTTGATGATATTTTGGTTCTGACTGCGCCTAGATCTCCCTGTGGGGGAACATACTTATAAACAAGGGCCCCTATCCCAGCTGCTACATCAGCAGCAGAAGGCACAGATACAAAAGGAAAGCCAGTGGATAACAAGCCTTTCAGAATGGATACCAAATGGCCAGGGCAGCGAAATCACTGCTCGCTGCGCTATTCAGTTGTCCTGTGCTTAATGATGAGTCGGTTTACCATTGATGCTCACTGTAGTGGAATTGATTAGTTAAGCCTGGGTGTGGACTGAGAGAAAAGTGAACAAGGCTGCGGTAGAAAGAGCTGGAAGCCAGAGCTGAAGCATGGAGCGGACATTTTGAAGCACTGTGAATTCAACTCACATAGGAACTGGTGTCATCTCTGCGCAGCTCCGAGATATAAAATATACTACACTCATTGGTGCAGGGTTTGGGATCTTGAATAACTCCTTGACTCGTAAGTTGAAAGTGAGTGTTTTAAATGTGAAACAATAAATTTACTCAAAAGAGTTCATCGGAACTTTCCCTCATCTGGGCAGTTCCATATCTGGTGTGAAACTCAGCTATATATTGTCTGTGTGGAGTCTGCACATTCTCCCCGTGTCTGTGTGGGTTTCCTCCGGGTGCTCCAGTTTCCTCCCACAGTCTAAGGATGGTTAGGTGGTTTGGACATGGTAAATTGCCCCTTAGTGTCAGGGGGACTAGCAGATTAAATACATGAGGTTACAGGGATAGGGTCTGGGTGGGATTGTGGTCGGTGCAGGCTCAATGGACCGAATGGCCTTCTTCTCCACTGTGGAGATTCTATGATTCTATATGGAGCAGGAATAATCCCAGGTTGAGGAAGAAAGATGAGCCCTTTCTGTGCTGTGTTGCTAAAATCCTACCGGACAGTTCACTCTCTCATAGGCAAAACAAGAGTTATATATCCAACAATAACATCCCTATACTCATTAAAGTTGGACATTCAGAAGCATTTTTTCACACAAAGGGTTGTAGAAATCTGGGACTCTTTTCTAAAAGACGGCAAGACTGGGGCAAAATGAAAACGTGAAAGATGGAGGTTGCTGGATTTTTGTTAGGTGGGTGTGTTAGTTATGAAACCAGAGTAGGTAGATGGAGTTCAGATGCAGATCAGTCATGGCTAAATTGAACAGTGGAAAGGTACAAGGGGTTGATTGGCCTCCTCCTGTTTCTGCCACTGATCTCAGCAGGGTAGAATCGGTATTCACACACTGAACTTTCTGCATTGGCTGGAATGATATTCAGGCCAGGGGAGCAGAGGGCAGCCTTTCGCTATAGTGCTGAGCGTGCTGTGTCACAGGCAAAGACTGAGTTACTCTGAATTCCACCCCCTCCCCCCGAGGACTCCCCTAATAACTGATCCCGTTCCAATGAAGGCATTTCAGTTATAAATAGAGCTCTTGTCCTCCTGCTCTCTACTAAATGTCTCTGTGTTTGCTGATTTGGCTGAAGGCTAGTGTTGGGTTCATGCATGATGTGACCTTTATACAGATCTGCAGGTGCACAGAACACCTGAGAACAGTGCTGATCATGCAGGGAGTCAGTCCATGACACGGCTGAGTCTCTGTGCGTCTAATAGTCACAAACAAGTCTTTTGATAGCAAAACAAAGCCTCGTGTGTACTTGCCAATTTTATGGATTTCACCCCTTCCTCCTCCCCTTTTCCTTCCCCTGCGGGAAATGTCAGCGACTGACCCTCCGAGAGGTTCTTCCCACGAACGAAGAAAAAAGTCTGGGTTAAAACTGAGTCACTGCGGCCACATGTTCCTATTGGAGAACACTCATCTCATTCCCTCAATGCAGGCAAACCTCCCAGGGCCATTAACCGGAAACACCGTCAGATCAAACAAAACTGAAACCAAGGCAGAGGAGACATTAAGTGGGGACAGACGGGAAGCTTTGGCAAAGAGGTAAGTTTTGAGGAAGGTCTAAAAGGAAGGAAAAGACACAGATGTTTAGGGTCCAGAAACCTTCAAGCGTTATTAGCGGGGTAAATATGAGGGGTTACGGGAATAGGGCCTGGGTGGGATTGTGATCGGTGCAGACTCGATGGGCCTAATGGCCTCCTTCTGCACTGTAACGATTCTATTCTATGACTTCTATAAATGGAGCTCTTATTGCCCTTAGTCTATCGTAAATATCTCAGTGTTTGCTGATTGGAAGCCAATGATACAGCGAAGAGAGTAGAGAATGGATCAGAGACCAGGCTTGGAGGAATATGGGATTCTCAGAGAGCTGTTGGACTGAATTTTTTATTCATTCGTAGGATGTGGGCAGCTCGAGCTGGGCCAGCATTTGTTGCCCATCCCTGGTTGCCCTTTCAGCGGGCAGTTGAGAGTCAACCACATTGCTGTAGCTCTGGAGTCACATCGGCCAGACCGGGGAAGGATGGCAGATATTAGTGAACCAGATGGGTTTTTCCAACAATAGACAATGGTTTCATCGTCATCAGTAGATTCTTAATTCCAGATTTTTAAAATTGAATTCGAATTCCATTATCTGCCGTGGCGGGATTCGAACCCGGGTCCCCAGAACGTTAGCTGAGTTTCTGGATTAATAGTCTAGCGATGATACCACTAGGCCATCGCCTCCCGGCACAATCAACCGAGACTTCCTCAGTGACAGTCTGTTGAAGAAAACCTTTGGCCGCTCCTCCAATCTCTCCTTTTCCTGGACTGGTGACTATTTTCCACATGGCCACTTGTTAAGCACCTCGGGATATTTTACACGAAGGATGCTACGTATCGAGGTGTAGTTGTTATTCGAACCTCTCGGTGTATTTACCTGCCAGTAGGTTCTTAATTCCAGATTTTAGGACGTTACAGAGAGAAGGAGGCGCAAAGAAATGGATGGATTTGAAAACGAGGATGAGAATCTAAATTGGAGGCAATGATGGATCAGAAGTCAATACAGGCCAGTGGACGCAGGGGTGATGGACAGGCGAATAAGTTCACAGGAAGCATGCAAGAGAGTAGACCAGCAAGGGTAGCATTAGAGTAATCAAACCTAGAGGTTACAGATGCCCGACTGAGAGTTTCAGCAGCAGATGAGCTGAGGCAGGGACAGTGTTGGCAATGTTATTGTAATGACTTCAATCAGGCTATTGAGGTGGGCCTATTGGAATATGAACTCCCTGACTAAGAAGTCAATTGATGGGCCAATCAGGGAGTCTTTTCCTTGTATTTAACTGGAAGTCCTAGTTCCTCTGGCACTCCCGAAGGTAGACTGTTAGCATTCTGTGTATTGCTGTTGGAATTGTAAATGAAGGGATTTTGGTGAAGGGACTTCTGCCTCCGAAGACTTATTACATTTACAGAACTGGAGGTGGGCAGTCTTAGTGCTGTCTCAGATATGTGGTTGGAACTTCATCTCAGTGTCAAATGAGACACCAGAATTGGGCAAGGTCTTTGAGGCAGCGTTGGTTGTCATTTTGAAATTAGTTTGATACAGAAATTCTTCAATTTCACCTCTGATCACTGACTGGTTTCAACCATTGAAAATGTCATGCAAACTGATGGATCAGTAGCTCCCAAACATAGCTCGGAAGCTAAGGCTGGAATTCTCTGGCCGTTCACATCCCGCTGCCAGCGAGAATGGAAAATTTGGCGCTGAGTCAAATTTCAGTTCACTGCAGCGGGACTGGAGAATCCCAGCTAAAGTTTTAATTTATTTATTAGTGTCACTAGTCGGTTTACATTAACACTGCAATGAAGTTACTGTGAAAATCCCCGAGTCGCCACACTCCGTCACCTGTTCGGGTACACTGAAGGAGAATATAGCATGGCCAATGCACCTCCAACCAGCACGTCTTTCAGAATGTGGAAGGAAACCGGAGCACCCAGAGGAAACCCACGCAGACATGGGGAGAATGTGCAGTGCAGACTCCGCACAGACAGTGCTGCGGGCGAGGTTGGAGAACCGGTCCAAAGTGTGCAGGGATTTGTACTGAAGTTCACCCCAGGGGTTCAAGCGATAAGCTTTGGGGAATGCCTATACAGCTTGGCTCTGTTCTGTTTTCAAAACTTAATGGCCCAAATTTTGCAATAAGGATAATGGTGAGGTTACCAGCACTCATTGTAGGGGGGTAGGGGGGGGGGTTTGGGGTGGGTGGGGTAGGGGGCATAGCGGGGGGGTGGGGGGGGATGGTAGAGCGCCATGATTGGAGAGGAAGATACAGTTGAAGAGAGAGAGAGGAGGAGGGGGTAAGGGAGAGAAGAGGGGCGTGGGGGTCAGGGAGGGGGGTAAGGGAGAGAGGAGGAGGGGGGTAAGGAAGAGAGGGGGTGTGAAGGGGTGGGGTGGTGAGGGGGTAGGGGGTACGTGGGGGGGTGTGGGCGGTAGGGTGGGGGGGGTATGGGGGAGTAAGGGGGGTAGGAAGGGTAAGAGAGAGGGGGAGGGGGGTAAGGGAGAGAGGGGGAGGGGGGTAAGGGAGAGAGGGGGAGGGGGGTAAGGGAGAGAGGGGGAGGGGGGTAAGGGAGAGAGGGGGAGGGGGGTAAGGGAGAGAGGGGGAGGGGGGTAAGGGAGAGAGGGGGAGGGGGGTAAGGGAGAGAGGGGGAGGGGGGTAAGGGAGAGAGGGGGAGGGGGGTAAGGGAGAGAGGGGGAGGGGGGTAAGGGAGAGAGGGGGAGGGGGGTAAGGGAGAGAGGGGGAGGGGGGTAAGGGAGAGAGGGGGAGGAGGGGTAAGGGAGAGAGGGGCAGGGGGGCTAAGGGAGAGAGGGGGAGGGGGGTAAGGGAGAGGGGGGTAAGGGAGAGAGGGGGAGGAGGTAAGGGAGAAGGGGGTAAGGGAGAGAGGAGGAGGAGGAAGAGGGAGAAACAGAAAGCAGAGAGAAGAGGTAGAGCAAGGGGGGCAAGGGAGAATGGGAGAAAGGGAGCGATCACAAGAGATAGAAAAAGGTGGGAGAGGGCAGAAGACATGGTTGATTGATTGAGGGGACCGAGTGAATGGGTAGCATCCCATGATACAGATGGGACAAGGGCTGGAGGCCTGGTGGATGCAGTCACAGAGATATCGATTGATAAAAAATGGTCAGAGAGAGAGTATCAAAAACACCACAAGCTCAATCAGCTGTGTCACGCAGACAGCGTTACTAACCCATGTGGTTTATTCATTACATTTTACAGTACAGGACCACAGCGCATGCTGATTACATGATACAAGGTAAGAGGAACAAGCAGCTTTAATCTGTGACCGACAAACATAGAGATTATATTGGTGACCTTAATATTACAGGAGAGCCTTGCCAATAAGTTATTGGGCACTGCGCACATTCTCTCTGCACTATTTTAACAGAGTGTCTTTCAAAATCACAAGGTATCTGGGCAGGATAAAAAACTGTTCCCTCTCGTGAAAGGATCGAGAACACAGGGGACGCAGATTTAAAGTAAATGCAAAAACAGGAAAAGTGAGATGAGAGAAAGCTTGTTCATGCAGTGAGTAGGCATGGTCTGGAAAGCGCTGAGAGTGTGGTAGAGTCAGCATCAACTAAATTATTCAAAAAAGGAACAGGACTGATAATTGAAAAGTTAGAATGTGCGTGGTTACGGGGAGAAGGCCGGAGAATGGCACTCCTCAGTTGCTCCTTCAGAGAGCCAGTGCAAACACGATGGGCCGAATGGCCTCCTTCAGAGCTGCAACAAACGATTCTGTGATACGTTAAGTGTCAGTATTCTAACAGTGTACGTGCTAATTCACAGCATTGGGCAACAGACAGTGCAACTTAGCCCAGGTTTAATATTTACAAGAAGCAAGGAACACTTTGCATGTTTAAGTTAATACAGCTTACTCTTCTGACATAAGACAGAGGACTTTTCACATGCACCAGTCAGAACCATTTTTCTCATACATTCTCAGGATGTAGGCTCTGGAAGATCCAATCCCTAACTGCCCCTGGAGAAGGGAAGTGGTGAGCCGCCGCCTTGAATCACTGCAGTCCACGTTGTGTAGGTACATCCACAGTGCTGTTAGGGAGGGTGTTCCAGGACTTTGACCCAGTGACAGTGAAGGAAGGCGACATATTTCTAAGTCAGGATGTTGAGTGGCACCTGCTGCCCTTGTCCCTCTAGATGGCCGCAGGTTTGGAAGGTGCTGTCAATGGAACTTTGGTGAGTTCCTGCAGTGCATTTTGTAGATGGTACATACTGCTGCCACCGTGCGTCGGTGGCAGAGGGGGTGAACGTTTGTGGATGGGGTAGCAATCGAGCGGCCTGCTTAGTCTTGGATGGTGTCAGGCTTCTTGAGTGTTGTTGGAGCTGCACCCATCCAGGCAAGTGGGGAATATCCCATCACACTCCTGGCTTGTGCCTTATAGATGGTGGACAGAGTTTGGAGGGTCAGGAGGTGAGGTACTCAATTGCTCTTGGAGTCACAGTGTTTATATCGACAGTCCAGCAAAACACAGATGAGGGCCTGACCAATGGGTAACTGCCAGTCCGTACGAACCTCCACACTGAACAACATACTTACCAAACTAAACTACCGGAGGTGAAGTTAAGGGTGAAGTTAAGGTACGATTGACATTTGGTGATGTCCATGCTTTCCGGGAGACACCAGATATATTAAATGGAAGATTTTTTGGCCAATCTTGCTCTTCTCTCTCCATTGAGAAATACTCCCAGTCAACGCCACCAATTGAGAGTTTTTCAGGAGTGTCTCCTTAACTCTCACTCACCCTATAATAACTGTCCAGCCGTGTGTAAATAAGGCAGAGGCTAAACCACCACAACTTTGTATTTATATACGGCCTTTAATGTGGTAAACTTCACAGGGAGCTTCACAGGAAGGACGGGCAAGGATAATTTGACATGGGACCAAAGAAGGAGATGTTTGGACACAGAAGCTTGGTCAGAACAGTAGGCCTTAAGGAGCATCTTGAGGAAAAGTGGGATGTCGGGAGGCAAAGAGGGTTGTGGAGGGAATCCTGAATTCAAGGTTGAAGGCTCTGCCATCAAAGGTGGAGACCTGGATACAGCACATTTCGCAGACCAGTGGCATAGATCCAGTGAGAGGTGGTGAGTGGGAGGTTATGGGAGGGCCAGTGGCACAGTGGTTAGCACTGCTGCCTCACAGCCCCAGGGACCCGGGTTTGATTCCTGGCTTGGGTCACTGTCTGTGCGGAGTTTGCACGTTCTCCCCGTGTCTGCGTGGGTTCCCTCCGGGTGCTCCGGTTTCCTCCCACAGTCCAAAGATGTGCTGGTTAGGTTCAATGGTCATGGTAAATGAACCCTAGTGTCAGGGGGATTAGCAGGGTGAATATGTGGGGCTACAGGGGATAGGGCCTGGGTGGGATTGTGGTCGGTGCAGACTCGATGGGCCGAATGGCCTCCTTCTGCACTGCAGGGATTGTATCATTCTATTCTATGATTACTTACATTACAAACATTCGGAATACAGGGTCATCTCCAACACTGCGTCCTGGGTGAAATCAGTTTCTCGTTCTACAGGATGGTGTCCATAATCTTTGTTCACTTGCCTGGTGTCCTTGTTCCTTCCTGTAAAAACCGACAGCGAGAGCTCGTGATGTAGAATCGCTTTCAGATACAATAAAGTCATTAAATGTCGTTATTGCAAAAGAAATGGTTGTTTTTTTGTTTGTTGTAGAGAGAGGAATCGAGCTGGAGTGTGGTGGAGGCCGGTGCATCCTCCACCGTCACCCCCTGCTGCAACTGCTGCTACTGCTACTGCCACTGCTACTGCTCCCACTGCTGCACCGGTCCTCATAGATCGCAATCTCAATCTGCACAGAACAGGGTGAAGGAAAGCAGGACCGCACTGGCGGACAACTCGAGAAGGCTGCCAACAACCGCGTGGGATCCCTGGCTTTATTAGCCAGGAGGAGGCCATAAGACATATGGTCCATAAGGAGGAGATTACAGAAACAA
This sequence comes from Mustelus asterias, assembly GCF_964213995.1. NCBI lineage: Eukaryota > Metazoa > Chordata > Chondrichthyes > Carcharhiniformes > Triakidae > Mustelus > Mustelus asterias. The sequence continues at coordinate 7,656,948 of NC_135811.1, read as the reverse complement.
GGGAATTATGCGGTCGACACCCTGCTAACCCCCCCCCCCCCCCCCCCCGACACTAAGGGACAATTTAACGCGGCCAATCAACCTAACCCGCACATCTTTGGACTGTGGGAGGAATCCGGAGCTCCCGGAGGAAACCCGCGCAGACACGGGGAGAACGTGCAGACTCCGCACAGACGGTCACCCGAGGCCGGAATTGAACCTGGGACCCTATCGCTGTGAGGCAGCAGTGCTAACCACTGTGCCGCTTCTGCACTATAGGGATTGTTAGTGAACAGTGGCTGCAACGCTGTGACTGCGCTGATCTCCAACATCCTCTACAGCAGATTTCCGTTTCTGGTGGCGCAGTGGTTAGCACTGCTGCCTCTCAGCGTCAGGGACGTGGGTTCAATTCCAGCCTCGGGTCACTGTCTGTGCGGAGTCTGCACGTTCTCCCCGTGTCTGCGTGGGTTTCCTCGGGGTGCTCTGCTTTTCAGTCTAAACATGTGTGGGTTAGGTGAATTGGCCATGCTAAATTGCCCCCTTAGTGCCCAAACTACAAACGGTTGTGAAGGAAGCCCAGTCCATCACGCAAACCAGCCTCCCCATCCATTGACTCCATCTACACTTCCCAGAAAAGCAGATGAGGGAGAAAGTACAGAAGCCAACGCTGATGAGAAGTTAGGTCAGGTGTTCTAAACTGAGGGTCACTACAGCAGGGGGGGGTCCTGGGGAAAGATTTTGGGGTTGCGAGTTCCGAGGCAGCAATGGTGGCCATTGCGCTGGGACTGGGTTTTGATAGCTGGTGGAGGTGGCCTAATTGGCTGTTCTCCGAGGCCTGATCATTGCTGCTACCACAGCCTTTGATAAGGTGGACCTTTGCATTTTTCCTCAGGGTAAACCCAACACTCTTAACACCACCCACCGCACTCACAGTGGCCTAGCGGTATTGTCACTGGACTAGTAATCCAGAGACAGAAAACTCTTCAAATCTGACAGCAGATTTAGAGAGAGAACAGAGTTAACAATTCAAGTCTCCCCATCAGAGCTAGAGAAAACTGGATGAGATTTATACTGTTCCTGGGCGGAAGGATGGAGCAGTAGGGGCTGGATGGAGCAGTAGGGGCTGGATGGAGGCAGTAGGGGCTGGATGGAGGCAGTAGGGGCTGGATGGAGGCAGTAGGGGCTGGATGGAGCAGTAGGGGCTGGATGGAGGCAGTAGGGGCTGGATGGAGGCAGTAGGGGCTGGATGGAGGCAGTAGGGGCTGGATGGAGGCAGTAGGGGCTGGATGGAGGCAGTAGGGGCTGGATGGAGGCAGTAGGGGCTGGATGGAGGCAGTAGGGGCTGGATGGAGGCAGTAGGGGCTGGATGGAGGCAGTAGGGGCTGGATGGAGGCAGTAGGGGCTGGATGGAGGCAGTAGGGGCTGGATGGAGGCAGTAGGGGCTGGATGGAGGCAGTAGGGGCTGGATGGAGGCAGTAGGGGCTGGATGGAGGCAGTAGGGGCTGGATGGAGGCTCGGGAGAGACTGACAAGGATGCCGTGGACAAAAAGACTAAGGGAATGTAAATGGTGGTGATCATGGCTAAGAAAGGTGCTAATAGCGGCCATTAAGAGGTCATTAGGATCATTAGGGAGGGGATTGTCCAGTAGTATTTGCGCTAGACTACTCATCCGGAAACTCAGCTAATGTTCTGGGGACCTGGGTTCGAATCCCACCACGGCATTTGGTGAAATTTGAATTCGATAAAAAATATCTGGAATTAAGAATCTACTGATGACCATGAAATCATTGTCGATCGTTGGAAAAACCCATCTGATTCACTAATGCCCTTTAGGGAAGGAAATCTGCTGGCCTTACCCGGTCTGGCCTACATGTGACTCCAGAGCCACAGCAATGTGCTTGACTCTCAACTGCCCTCTAAAATGCCTCGCAAGCCACTCAGTTCAAGGGCAACTAGGGATGGGCAATAAATGCTGGCCAGCCAGCCAGCCACGCCCACGTCCCACAAATGGATAAATAAATAGTGTTAATGGCAGGACAAAGGTCAGCAGTGTGACTAAAGACAGCCTGAAACAGTTAACCGATGGCCCCAGTGGGGTGGGTGTCTGACCCATCTCCCATACCTCCACCCTCACCCCTTCCACTCCCTCCCAGAACCAGGCACTAAGATGGGGTCACGTCGGAAAAGAAGTTTGGGAAGCACTGGGTTCGATGAGGCACAATGGAGCATAAATACCAGCATTGACTGGTTGCGCTGAACTTTAAACTCAATATATTGATCCACATTCCCGTCTGCTGAGGCTGCCTCAGGAACTGAACTTGCCCCACAGAGTCAGACACAAAATAAATCTCTGAAAGGATACAACTCGCAGCCCCCGCTCAATGGGATCTGTCACCAACAACCCTCGGGGGGCGTAGATTTTCTCATTCTGTTCCTGAATGTATTTAGAAATCTTCTTCAAAACCTAGGAGAAAACACACAACAAAGAAGCAAATGTGCAGTATCTCGAGATATACGAGGGCAGTTACTCAAACTCCAGTTGTCAGTGGACCCCTCTGGAGCTAACGGAGATCCACAGCGGCAGTTAAAAGTACAGTAAAGCCAGAGTTTCAAGCCTGCATGTAGGACAGAATCTGAGGCAACGTGAGAAAACATTCTTTGCGCGATACATGTTGTGATCTGGGAGGGGATGCCTGGAAGCAAACTCAATTATAACTTGCAAAGCGGAATTGGATATGTATTTGAAGAGCTGACATCTGCAGGGTTGTGGGGGAAGAGCGGGGAAGTGGAACTAACTGTTAGCTCTGGCAGATGGACAACAGATCGACTTTGCTTTGGAACGTGGGCAGTGCTGGAAGGCTGCTCGGAGCTGAGAGGCTGCAGTGGGCACCATTAGAAAGATGAACTGAAAATGAACCAAGTGCTTTCTTCATTCAGAACGACCTTCTGAGTACCAGACTATTCCACAAGTCTTGTCTTTTCCAGCAACCTGTAAGGCTTTTAAAACTCAAAGCGTCAACTGAGCGACAGGACTTGTTTTAGAAAGTTTAATGCCACTTACGCACGGATACTTTGATTTGATTTGATTTATTATTGTCACATGTATTAACATACAGTGAAAAGTATTGTTTCTCGCGTGCTATACAAAGCATACCATTCATAGAGAAGGAAACTAGAGAGTGCAGAATATAGTGTTACAGTCATAGCTAGGGTGTAGAGAAAGATCAACTTAATGCGAGGTAAGTCCATTCAAAAGTCTGACAGCAGCAGGGAAGAAGCTGTTCTTGAGTCGGTTGGTATGTGACCTCAGACTTTTGTATCTTTTTCCCGACGGAAGAAGGTGGAAGAGGGAATGTCCGGGGTGCGTGGGGTCCTTAATTATGCTGGCTGCTTTGCCGAGGCAGTGGGAAGTGTAGGCAAAGTCAATGGATGGGAGGCTGGTTTGCGTGATGGATTGGGCTACATTCACGATCTTTTGTAGTTCCTTGCGGTCTTGGGCAGAGCAGGAGCCCATACCAAGCTGTGATACAACCAGAATGTTTTCTATGGTGTATCTGTAAAGGTTGGTGAGAGTCGTAGCACACATGCCAAATTTCTTTAGTCTTCTGAGAAAGTAGAGGCATTGGTGGGCTTTCTTAACTATAGCGTCGGTATTGGGGGATCAGGACAGGTTGTTGGTGATTTGGGCGCCGAAAGACTTGAAGCTCTCGACCATTTCTACTTCATCCCCGTTGATGTAGACAGGGGCATGTTCTCCTTTATGCTTCCTGAAGTCGATGACTATCTCCTTCGATTTGTTGACATTGAGGGAGAGATTATTGTCATCGCGCCAGTTCACCAAATTCTCTGTCGCATTCCTGTACTTGGTTCATTTCATCTCCTCCTTTCCAGACACCCGTGTTCTGTTCTTGGTACACTTGGTGTAAGCCAGTGTTTTAATCGGAAGTTCTGTTGTACCACCATATCCCCCAGCGATGCTTGTTGACCTACACTGACGCCCGGCCAAGCAACACCTCGATTTTCAATTTCTCATCCTCGTTTTCAAGTCCCTCCATGGCCTCACTACTCCCTATCTCTGCCAACTCCCCCAGCTCACAACCCTCCGAGATATCTGTGCTCCTCCAATTCTGACCTCTTGAGCATCCCCCAATTTAATCACTCTGTGATTGGAGGCCGTGCCTTCAACTGCCTTGACCCTGAACTCTGGAATTCTTTTGGAATTCCCTCCCGAAACCTTTCTGCCTCTCCACTTAGTTTTTGTCCTTTACCATAAGACCATAAGACATGGGAGCAGAATTAGGCCCATGAACTGAAAATGAACCAAGTGCTTTCTTCATTCAGAACGACCTTCTGAGTACCAGACTATTCCACAAGTCTTGTCTTTTCCAGCAACCTGTAAGGCTTTTAAAACTCAAAGCGTCAACTGAGCGACAGGACTTGTTTTAGAAAGTTTAATGCCACTTACGCACGGATACTTTGATTTGCTCCGCCATTCAATCATGGCTGATATTTTTCTCATCCCCATTCTCCTGCCTTTTCCCCATAACCCCTGATCCCCTTATTAATCAAGAACCTATCTATCTCTGTCTTAAAGACACTCAATGACCTGGTCTCCACAGCCTTCTGCGGCAAAGAGATTCACAGTTTCACTACTCTCTGGCTGAAGAAATTCCTCCTCATCTCTGTTTTAAAGGATCGTCCCTTTAGCCTGAGGTTGTGCCCTCTGGTTCTAGTTTTTCCTACTAGTGGAAACATTCTCCTCACGTCAACTCTATCCAGGTCTCGCGGTATCCTGCAAGTTTCAATAAAATTCCCCCTTATCCTTCTAAACTCCAACGAGTACAGACCCAGAGTCCTTAACCGTTCCTCATAGGACAAGCTTTACGTTGCTCCCTGAAACCTACCACTTTGACCAGATTTATGGCCATCTGACCCAACATCTCTTTCTGAGGCCCGGTGTCAGATTTAGTTTAATGATGCTCCAAAAAAGCACCTTGGATCATTTTATTCCAATTGAGGTGCTGTAGAAATATGAGGCTGTTATTCGGGAAGTTTGGGATTCGATCCTTGGCTCGGATCTCTCCGGTAAGACAAACCAATCACTCACAAATGCAGCAAAGCAAGGTCGAACCACAAAACCTTCCAACCGAACAGGGAACCATTGGGAAAGCAGAGAGATGTGTGCAGCCTGGGGCACAGAACAAAAAGAGGTGTGGTTCCATTTATAACACGGTAATTATCATTCTGCATTAATTGTACGGCAACCATTCATCATTGGTTGCACAGAGGTTATCTTCCAGGAAAATATTATGACAACTTGGTTGCTGAACAGTTGTGATTTTGGTAACTAAAGCATTGGAAAGAAGAAAAATGAAATTATATGACTTTAATCGGGGAGCAGTCATGACTACACAATACCGTAAGCATTTTAGCACGGTGGTAAGCACTGCAGCCTCACAGCGTCAGGGACTCAAGTTCGATTCCGATCTTGGGTGACTGTCTGTGTGGAGTCTGCACTTCTCCCGTGTCTGCATGGGTTTCCTCCAGGTGCTCCGGTTTCCTCCCACACTCAAAAGATGTGCAGATTTGGGGGAATTGGCCATGCTAAATTGCCCCTAGTGTCCCACGATATGTAGGTTAGGGGGGTTAATGGGGATAAATAAGTGAGGCTACGGGGATAGGTCCTGGGTGGGTCAATGCAGACTCAATGGGCCGAATGGCCTCCTTCTGCACTGTAGGGATTCCTGGTGAGATTCCTGGTAAATAAACTGTTTCAAAACTTCATCTGATTCTGGGTCTAATACAATAACTTGCATTTATTTCCCATCCGGGCGGCACGGTAGCACAGTGGTTAGCACTGCTGCTTCACAGCTCCAGGGACCTGGGTTCGATTCCCGGCTTGGGTCACTGTCTGTGTGGAGTTTGCGTTCTCTCCTCGTCTCTGCGTGGGTTTCCTCCGGGTGCTCCGGTTTCCTCCCACACTCCAAAGATGTGCGGGTTAGGTGTATTGGCCAGGCTAAGTTGCCCCTTAGTGTCCCACTAAGACAAGAGTTCTCGGAGGTTTGCAGGGCTGGAGGAGGTTACAGAGATTGTTCAAGTTTATTAGTCACAAGTAAGCTTACATTTACACTGCAATCAAGTTACTGTGAAAATCCCCTAGTCGCCACACTCCGGCGCGTGTGTGGGTGCACTGAGGGAGAATTTAGCATGGCCAATGCACCCTAACCAGCACGTCTTACAGACTGTGGAAGGAAACCGGAGCATCTGGAGGAAACCCACGCAGACATGGGGAGAACGTGCAGACTACGCACAGACTGTGACCCCCAAGGAATCGAACCCTGGTACCTGGCGCTGTGAGGCCAGCAATGCTAACCACTGTGTCACCATAGGCAAGAGTGTGGATGCATCGAGGGATTTGAGCACAAGGAATGAGGTTTTTAAATGAGGGACGTTGATGGACAGGGAGCAAACGTAGACTTTAATAATGGGAACAAAGAACAAAGAACTTTACAGCACAGGAACAGGCCCTTCGGCCCTCCAAGCCTGTGCCGATCACATTGTCCTTTCTAGACCAACTGCTTATATCCCTCTATTCCCCACCTGTTTATGAATCTATCCAGGTAAGTCTTAAATGTCGCTAATGTAACTGCATCAACCACCTCACTTGGCAGCGCATTCCAGGCCCCCAACACCCTCTGTGGAGAAAACCTTCCCCGCACATCTCCACTGAACCTTTCCCCCCTTACCTTGAACTTGTGCCCCCTTGTAATTGTCATTCCTGTCCTGGGAAAAAGCTTCCAACTGTTCACTTTATCTATACCCCTCACAATTTTATACACTTCTACCAGGTCTCCCCTCAGCCTCCATCTTTCCAGGGAGAACAATCCCAGTTTATTCAATCTCTTGGCTAATACCCTCCATACCAGGCAACATCCTGGTAAACCTTTTCTGTGCTCTCTCCAAAGCCTCCGCATCCTTCTGGTAGTGTGGTGACCAGAATGGGACACATTATTCCAAATGTGGCCTAACCAACGGTTTATACAACTGTAACATAATTTACCAACTTTTATATTCGATGCCCCGTCCGATGAAGACAAGCCTGCCATATGCTTTCTTCAACATCTTTTCCACCTGTGCTGCCACTTTCCAAGATCTGTGGACCTGCATGCCCAGAGCTCTCTGTGTGTCTTCTCACTGGGTGTAACCAAAATGGAAAACCTATTCGTGAAACACTCAACCGATGGGACAAAGTACTGTGTCCATTCCGGAGTTTAATAGCTCATTCATTTTTTTATATTCTATCATGGGGTATGGGTGCCACTGGCTGGGCCACCATTTATTGCCCACCCCTAATTGCCCCTTGAGAAGGTGTTGGTGAACCACCTTCTTGAACCGCTGCAGTCCATGTGGTGTAGGTACACCCACAGTGCTGTTAGGGAGGGAGCTCCAGGATTTTGACCCAGCGACACTGAAGGAAACTTTGCTAAAATAAAATGGAATTGTTCTAAACCCTTGGCAATGTAACATTTCAATGATATCCATCGTATGAGAAGCAAAACCACATCTTAGTTCCCCTTTAATTTTTCAGCCTCTTGGCCAAGCCCTCCCCGACTGATCCATATCACACTTGGCTTCATCCTGGAATTAAAACCTTACTTTTCAAAATAAGGGGAATAAAAGACAAGGGAGTTCTCAGGTAGACTGTCTGGCTCATCAACAATGGCCATCTGTTTTCTGGAGAAAGCTGAGAGGCTGGAAAGGAGATCAAATGATCTACTTTACACCCACGGCCACAGCTTTGAGTAGGCCTCAATGTGCCAACAGGCCTTCTCCAGTGACTCTTCATTAAAGTATCTGAAACAGTTCCAAGGATATCATCAATGAGGAGCCATTCAGCTGTGACCACCAGGTAGCACAAGTTTCTGTAGTGTCTGATTTCCTGCAATAGCACTCTCCATTTAATCAGGTCAGGCCATCTCCAATGACCTGTCATGAAGGATTCTGGTGACCATAAGATACCAAGCAGTCGCAGGTGGGTATCAGTCATCACCTGCCTGCGTGTGCCTCTAGGTCTTCCCCCTCTGTCGTACGCCACCGTCAGCTGAGAACGCAAGGTTCACGGCTGTTTTCCTGTGTCGTACAGTAACCCCTCCTGGATGGGAAGTACCTCCGTCACTGTCTCCTTGGGAGACGTGTGGAAGAAAGGACACAAGGAAATGTTTAACTCTCCCTCCACCTCGGCCCAAGGTAGGGTCAGAACCTGATGCCAGGGATCAAAGGTGCGACCCCAGTCCAGTTCTAACGCAGTACAGTTACACCAATGAGTTGGGGTGGCACAGTGGTTAGCACTGCTGACTCACAGCGCCAGGGACCCGGGTTTGATTCCTGACTTGGGTCACTGTCTGTACGGAGTCTGCACATTCGCCCCGTGTCTGCGTGGGTTTCCTCCGGGTGCCTCAGTTTCCTCCCACAGTCCAAAGATGTGTGGGTTAGGTGGATTGGCCATGATAAATTGCCCCTTAGTGTCAGGGGGACGAGCTCGGGTAAATGCATGGGGTTATGGGGATAAGGCCTGGGTGGGACTGTGGTCAGTGCAGACTCAATGGGCCGAATGGCCTCCTTCTGCACTGTAGGATTCTATGACACTAGTTTCCCAATAACAATCTACTCCAAACAATGGAGAAGCGGTTTGTGTAAATGAGGTATCGGTCAGTCAGGAATAGCTTGGCTACCAGGCAACTAAACTACCGTGTCTGAACCAAGGGCATTCCAGATACCTCAGGTATGGGCATCAGATGTGCTTTTATTTCAGGTATCCTTGTGTTCAAAAATCATAGAATCCCTACAGTGCAGGAGAGGCCATTTGGCCCATTGAGTCTGCGCCGACTCCCTGATAGAGTATCTTACCACAGCCCTCTCCCCGCCCTATCCCTGTAACCCCACAAATTTCCCACGGTGAATTCACCTAATCTAGGGACATCTTGGGACACTAAGGGTGGAATTTTCCCATTCCACCCACCATGGGAATCATAGAGGGCAGGACACGGACCATGCAAAGATCTGTTGACCCTGGGGCAGGATTATCCGGTCTTGGGGTGAGCGAAGCCAGAATATCCCACCGAAGGGGCAATTTAGCATGGCCAATCCACCTAACCTACACGCTTTACGTCAGCAATCCCACTGAATAAACATGCGACCCCAGAGATAGAGAGGTTTCGCTGGCCCGGGGGATGCTGGGTATAAAGTTCACCATTCCACAAAGGCTGTTTCACTGACAAATCTCAGTGTTGCCTCACACTGATCAGTGTACAGTGACCTGGTAACTGTTCTGTAAACGGAGAAATTCAGCTACAAGGGGGAATGCCAGCGATCCCGACTCAAATCAAAGTTAAAGATACAGGACTAAGGTGCAAACGATATACTGAAGGCTGTGCTAAGTGCGTCGCTTGCCATTTTCCAGTGTTTGAGGGTGCCTCTTGAAGCTTTACCATGCCAGATATTTAACCCTCTCAATAACTGCTCATTCCCCTTTGCAAATGTCACTTCACATCGATCCTAAACTGGAAGCAGCAGGAATATTTGTGTTCTTCAAGATTCTCCGTTTGGTAAATTTTGTGTTTAAATTGCAGTGCTCTGGGGAAGGAAAACGAGATTAATTGGATTGCGCTTTCAAGGAGTAGGGGCAGGCACGATGGGCTGAACGACCTTCCTCTGCGCTCTTAAAAGGCTATGATTCTATGAAGGGACACTAATCCCGGGAACAGAAAGCCCTTCCCAATCTGGAAGGCCAGTGCCAGCGCTAAGGAATTGCAAGTAGTTTGCAGCACAGCAGAACGCAGAGCTCTGCACTGTTCCCAAAATACCTCAACCCACACCTCGAGAGACATGCCTACAGCCTGTCTGCATCAAACTGGCGACGCTAGCTTTACTTAGAACTCAATAAAGACTGGTTGATAATTGAGTCCGACAACCAACAGAGGAGACTGAACAGGGCCGCTTGAAAGGGTAGCATCTAACACAAAAACCACTACGCAAACCAGCCTCCCATCCATTGACACTGGCTACACTTCCCGCTGCCTCGGAAAAGCAGCCAAGATAATTAAGGATCCCATGTGTCCCGGACATTCTCCTTTCAACCTTCTTCCATCAGGAAAAGATACTAAAGTCTGAGGATACGTACCAACCGACTCAAGCTTCTTCCCTGCTGCCATCAGACTTTTGAATGGACCTAAATAAAAGCAAATTACTGCAGACGCTGGAATCTGAAACCAAAAGAGAAAACGCTGGAAAATCTCAGCGGGTCTGGCAGCATCTGGAAGGAGAGAAAAGAGCTGACGTTTCGAGTCCAGATGACCCTTTGTCAAAGCTTTGGGCTCGAAACGTCAGCTCTTTTTTCTCTCCTTACAGATGCTGCCAGACCTGCTGAGATCTTCCAGCGTTTTCTCTTTTGGGTTTGAATGGACCTACCTTGCATTAAGTTGATCTTTCTCTACACCCTAGCTATGACTGTAACACTACACTCTGCACTCGCTCCTTTCCTTCTCTATGAACGGTATGCTTTGGCTGTATAGCGCGCAAAAAACAATACATTTCACTGTATGTTAATACATGTGACAATAATAAATCAAATCAAATCAAAACAGTCCTGATTCATGATTGCCACAACTAACAGGCGTTGGGATGTTATGTTACAAATGTACTAGACATTGGTAAGGCCACTGAATATTGCATACAATTTTGGTCACCCTACTATAGGAAGGATGTGATTAAATTAGAAAGGGAGCAAAAAAGATTTACAAGGATGTTACCGGGACTGAAAGGTTCAAATTATAAGGAGAGGCTGGATCTGCTGGAACTTTTTTCCCGGGAGCGTAGGAGGATGAAGGGTGACCTTATGGAGGTTTATAAAATGATGAGGGACGTAGATAGCGTGAATAGCCAAGGTCTTTTTCCCCAGGATAGGAGAGTCCAAAATTAGAAACTTATAAGAAACTTATAAAATTCTAACAGGGTTAGACAGGGTAGATTCAGACAGAATGTTCCCGATGGTGGGGGTAGTCCAGAACTAGGGGGTCATAGTTTGAGGATAAGGGGTAAACCTTTTAGAACTGAGGTGAGGAGAAATTTCTTCACTCAGAGATGGTGAGTGTGTGGAATTCACTGCCACAGAAAGTAGTTGAGGCCAAAACGTTGAGTGATTTCAAGAAGAAATTAGATATAGCTCTTGGGGCTTAAGGGATCAAGGGACATGGGAAGAAGGGGGAATCAGGATATTGAATTCGATGATCAGCCATGATCATAATGAATGGCGGAGCAGGCTCGAAGGGCCGAATGGCCTCCTCCTGCTTCTAGTTTCTGTGTTGAGTGCATAGGTTTAAGGTGAGAGGGGAAAGATTTAAAAGGGACCTGAGGGGCAACTTTTTCACACAGAGGATGGTGCGTGTGTGGAACGAGCTGCCAGAGGAGGTGGTAGAGGCAGATACAATTACAATGTTTAAAAGACATTTGGGCAGGTACATGGATAGGAAAGGTTTAGAGGGATAGGGGCCAAATGCAGGCAAATGGGACTAGTTCAGTTTAGGAAACCTGGTGGGCATGGACAAGTTGGGCCGAAGGGCCTGTTTCCATGCTGTAAATCTCTGTGACTCTGTGTAGCAGCTTAGCTGCAATCTCTGAGGAAAATCAAATGGAAACTTCTCCTCTGATACCTTTTCATATCGAGTCTCCATGCAGATGAAGATGACATAGGCAGTAACACACGCCAAACAGCCTTCGAAGTAGGATGTTCCTCCAATTTTCTCTGCTTCAGCGTAGTAATTGTTTAAGGTCTTTACGGTTTCTTCAAAGTAGTGTCTTTCAACCTGGAAGGTAGAGAAATGGAAACCGATGGTTTGGAGGCCTCAGTAAAACATTTCCACAGTCTCCTTGTACGAGCACTTCCCACCGTTCGGAGAACGAGACGGAGGGTCCACTCTTCACCCACTCCCAGGATCAGCAGGAGTTGTGCAATATCTCTGCCCCATTTCACCCTCTGACCTGTTGCTTACAAAGGACAACTGACCTTCAGTGGCAGTCACCGTGAGCAAGGTCTGGATCTCAACCTCTGCAGCAGAAAACACCCGCTACGGACAGCTCTGAAACATCACCCTAACCTGAGGGGACACATTATTACTGAGTGAAAACCTGAGGATTTCTCTCAGTGACAGAGAGGAAGCTCTGCCTTAAAGTAAAGTAAAATTAAAGTTTATTTATTAGTCACAAGTAGGCTTAGATTCACACTGTAGTGAAGTTACTGTGAAAATCCCCTAGTCACCACACTCCTGTTCGGGTACACGGAGGGAGAACTTAACATGGCTAATCAACCTAAACCGCACATCTTTGGACTGTGGGAGGAAACCGGAGCACCCGGAGGAAACCCACGCAGACACGAGGAGAATGTGCAAACCCACACAGACAGTGACCCAAGCCGGGAATCGAACCCGGGTCCCTGGTGCTGTGAGGCAGCAGTGCTAATCACTGTGCCGCCCCACAAGAGCTTGGTCCTAAGACCCCATATCTATTGGTGAAAGAGGAGATAGCTGGCGAAGCTTTTCACTGTGCACTCATCAGGACAAATTCAAGAATGCCAAATTTCAAAGGAAGCAACTATTTATACTGCCCAGAAAAAAGGGTGCTGGTTGATTGGCACATCGACATTGATTGTCGAAGCGTTGCTATGGAGAATACACCAGGGAACTATTGTCCCCCTACACTACTGTTCAATTCAGAAAAGGTCCAATGCCTGGACATGTTTAAAAGCAAATTACTGCGGATGCTGGAATCTGAAACCAAAAGAGAAAATGCTGGAAAATCTCAGCAGGTCTGGCAGCATCTGTAAGGAGAGAAAAGAGCTGACGTTTCGAGTCCAGATGACCCTTTGTCAAAGCTAAAAGACAGAGAAAGTGGGAGATATTTATACTGCAGGGGGAGGGAATGAAAGATGAGTCATAGCCACAAAAAACAAGGGGGAAGACTGCTAATGGCAGCCCACAGAGAGAGGAAAGGGTGAATGGCCAAACGGCAGAGAAGCTAAAACGAGAAGGTAAGCTGTGACAGATGAAGATGTTGGGGCGGGAGGGGGAGGGGGGTGGGGGGAGGGAAATGGATGGGACAGAGGTAAAATTTAGAAAAGGGGACCTGTTTGTTTGGTGGAGATGCCGGCGTTGGACTGGGGTGGGCACAGTAAGAAGTCTCACGACACCAGGTTAAAGTCCAACAGGTTTATTTGGAATCATCAGTGCTCCGGAAGCTCGTGATTCCAAATAAACCTGTTGGACTTTAACCTGGTGTCGTGAGACTTCTTACTGTGTTCTTTCTGGTTTAGAGAGGACAGGTCTCCGGGCATGAAGATATGTAGCTTCTTTTATTAGCATCTCAGGTTTTATTATTAGTTCACTGACAGGATTTATTGCCCATACATAATTGCCCCTGAAGAAGCTGGCCTTCCTGAATACAGCTGGGTGGCTTGCTAGGCCATCGCTGTGGGTCTGGAGTCGCAAAACCATTGGAGTGGGTAAGGAGAACAGATTCCCCTCCCCACAGGCCATTTGCAGGGGTTTTTCAACAATCCAGTAGTTTTGTCATCACGATTATTCATTCTCTAATCCAAATTTATTTCATGGACTGAATTTAGATTGCCCCGGCTGTTCTGGTGGGATTTGGACTAATGTCTTCACCTGAGCGTTAGATTCCCAGTCCCTTAACAAGACCACTAGGCTGAGGTTCCCAATTTTTTATCTCTATTCTTTCATGGGATGTGGGCATCGCTGGCTGGGCCACCATTTGTTGCCCAGCTCCAATTGCCCTTGAACTGAGTGGTTCACTGGGCCAGTTCAGAGGGTATTTAAGAGTCATCCACATTGCTGTGGATCTGGAGTCACATGTAGGCCACACCAGGTAAGAATGGTAGATAAGTTTAAAGTTTATTTATTAGTCACAAGTAAGGTTTACATTAACACTGCAATGAAGTTACTAGGAAAATCCCCTCGTTGCCACACTCTGGCGCCTGTTCGGGTTACACTGAGGGAGAATTTAGCACGGCCAGTACACCTAACCAGCACGTCTTTCGGACTGTGGGGGGAAACCGGAGCACCCAGAGGAAACCCACGCAGACACGGGGAGAATGTGCAGACTCCACACAGACACTGACCCAAGCCAGGAATCGAACCCAGGTCACTGGCGCTGTAAGGCAGCAGTGCTAACCACTGTGCCACCGTGCCACCCTCCTTCGCTAAAGGACATTAGTGAACCAGATCGGTTTTGTCCAACAATCGAAAATGGTTTCATGGTCACTTGTACCAAGACTAGCTTTTCAATTCCAGATTTATTCATAAAATCCCTACAGTGCAGAAGGAGGCCATTCTGCCCATCAAGTCCGCACTGCCTCTCCGACAGAGTATTTTTCCCAAGCCTCTTTCACAGACCTTTCCCTGTAACTTAGCCCATTTATTCCGCTAATTCCCCCCAAACCTGCATATCTTGGGACACGAAGGAACAGTTTACCAAAAGACAAAATGCTGGAAAATCTCAGCAGGTCTGGCAGCATCTGTAAGGAGAGAAAAGAGCTGACGTTTCAAGTCCAGATGACCCTTTGTCAAAGGAACAATTTAGCATGGCCAATCCACTGAACCTACACATCTTTGGACTTATGGGAGGGAACCCACGCAGAGATGGGGAGAATGTACAGACTCCGCACAGACAGTCACTCAAGGCCGGAATCAAACCTGGGTCCCTGGCGCTATGAGGCAGCAACGTTAACCAATATGCCACCCCATTGTGGGGTTTGAACCCATGCCCACAGAGCATTCGCCTGGGTCTCTGGATTACTAGTCCAGTGACGTTACCTCTACACCACCATCTCCGCTCAACATGTAGAAAGACAAGAACTTACAGGACAGGGAACCATTTCGCTCATTTCATATTTGCGCGTAGTTTTGTTACTGCACCTGTAATCTACTCACCTACTTTACAGCCTTTGAGCCAAGGGAAATCAGCCATGAATCCTGCCTGCCAATGCTAGTATTTAAAACAAAAATATCTGCAGCAAGTAAACTGTGCTGCAAATCTAGGACTTTTATAACAAGCCTCAAGCTTGTTAACGCTGAATAATGAGCAACAAACAAACTGTTTTTCTAAAAGCTTCTTTCTTTAGGTTAGTGCCAAGTCTTGGGGATGAGGACCACACACTGAATTAGTGGCAACCGGATGTGAAATTCTCAGTGCCAACTCAAACATCGAGGCCAATTAGTGACCAGAGCGATGATTAAACAGAGGCCGGTTGTAGCAGAACTTGGCAGCAGGACCCAGGACCAGCAAGCCTTTGAAGTTTATGATCTCAATGAGGGATCCATTAGTTTGGTCAGGACTGAGAAAGTCGCAATTAGTCAGTCGGGCCTGTGATTTACTTTCCGTCTGATTAATTCAGAGCCAATGTGCTCTGAACCCCGGAATTGGACAGCCACGCATCACAGATGGCGTGGAAGGAATGCCACTGAAGTGCCAGAGATACCCACCCCCCCTCTCCAAAGGCAGAGGAGTATGGAGTCAATACAAGGCCCACCAGGAGGTGAAGCCCCGTCTCACCTGAAGAGCATGAGAGGGGTGTAATCCCGAAACGGGCAAGTGTGAAGGACCATGAGGGTGAGAGAAAACATGGAGTGGAACACTCAGTGAGGAATAGCGTGAGAAAGTGGGGTTGAAACAAGAATCTGAAGTCAAAGGCATCGAAGTGAGAACATGGGATTGTGAGGTCGTTCAAAGCAAAAAGCCTCTTTGGGTCCAATAGCCTTCCCCCCCCCCCCCGACCCCTTTTCAAAAATGTCGTAAAGTTGTTTTGCTCCCCACATCCGTGTCATTCCCATATTCCCCACACCCCAGGTGCAGGTAACATGTCACCAGGCGGAGTGTGCTCGCCTCTGCTCCCCATTTGGGGTTTGGGGATGCGTGGGGGGTTGGCAGTGGGTGGGGGGTGGGTGGACTTGGGTGAGGGTGGGGGTGTTGAGGGGGGTGGAAGTGGGTGGTGGATGCAGGGGTTTGGGGGTGGGTGGAAGTGGGTGAGGGCATTGGAGGGTTTGGGGGAGGTTGGGGGTGGGTGGAAGTGAGTGGGGGGTGGGGGGGGTGGGGGGAGTTGCGGGGGGGGGGCGGGGGGGGGGGGGGGGGGGGGGGAGTTGGGGCTGGGCATGGGGTTCTCCCACTTATTCCAGGAAGTAAGGTTCTGGACTCTCCCTGTTCTGGTCTCCCCACATCACAGAAACATTTCTTTTTAATTAAAACGTTTCAATTCCTTTCGTTATCTTGAACACCTCAATCAAATCACTGCTTAATCTGACCCGCTCTGACGAAGGGTCATCCAGACTCGAAACGTTGGCTCCATTCTCTCTCCACAGATGCTGCCAGACCTGCTGAGATTTTCCAGCATTTTCTGTTTTTGCTCCACTTCACCTTCCGCGAGCGAGTTCCTGCAATCCCCAATCTGGGCCTTGACACAGGGACCAACTGTGCCCAAATTATTCCAGTGGTAACTCGTTACCTCAGCACAGGCCCGGAATCGGACACAGGAAAATCACTGGGAGTAACCCAGATACAGGGTGGGCGTGTGAAACGGCTGCCCACACGCAGGGTGGTCAGAAATATGTTAACATTCGTTGTTTTCCCCAAACTAGTCAACCTCTGCTCAACATTAAGCTCCTTGGCCCAGTTCTCTGCGCTGACAATTCAGATCTGCCACGGTCACATTAGAAACATAGAAACTAGAAGCAGGCGTAGGCCATTCAGCCCTTCGAACCTGCTCCACCATTCACTATGATCATGGCAGAGCAGGATTGAGGGGCCACATGGCCTGCTATTGTTTTAAGTTCACATTTGCAAAGGAAAGAAATGCCAACATTGAAATACCCGACTCTCCAACTCTGCTGGGAACTTGGTCTGAAACTGGCACAGGATGCCATCCGTGTAGTCTCGCTGGATGAAGACTTTGGTTGCCAACGAGGCGCTTGGCTGTAACTCCTGAAGATTGTGAACCTGGAGGAGAGAGAAGCAAATCAGAGAGTGAAGAGGACGCGGGGCCTACGATCACACCCTCAGATAAATGCTGACAGGTGACGGGGGCGGCACAGTGCTTAGCACTGCTACCCCACAGTGCCAGGGGCCCGGGGTTCAATTCCAGCCTTGGGTCACTGTCTGTGTGGAGTTTGCACGTTCTCCCCGTGTCTGCGTGGGTTTCCTCCGGGTGCTCCGGTTTCCTCCCACACTCCAAAGATGTGCAGGTTAGGTGGATCGGCCATGCTAAATTGCCCCTTAGTGTCAGAGGAATTAACAGGGTAAATACGTGGGGGTTACGGGGATAAGGCCTGGGTGGGACTGTTGTTGGTGCAGACTCGATAGGCTGAATGGCCACCTTCTGCACTGTAGGGATTCTATGATTCTTTTCAATTACCTATAAAAGGGGCCATGCTCCGCAGTGGGCCTGAGATACCAATGGCACATACCAGGGGCCTTGCAAAATTTAGCCTCAAATCTCACCCCCATTCTTCAAGAAGAACATACTTTGCTTCTCCCCTAAAATCTCACAACAGCAAATTTACGTTTTGTATCCTGATGATCTGAAATGTTAACTCTGTTTCTCTCTGTACAGGGGTTGTCTGACCTGCTGACCAGCATTTTCTGTTTCTATTTCAGATTTTCAACCTCTGCGCTATTTTGCTCATCGCTTTTGAAAGGTGGGATGAGAAAAGACTGAACAAGAGAAGCAGAATAAATTCCTCAAGGTGTTCACTGATGTTCACAATGGATAGGACATCATGCCCTCCTCATGCCACCACTTGCCTGGATGGGTGTAGCTCCAACCACACTCAAGAATCTTGACACCATCCAGGACAAAGCAGCCCGCTTGATTGACACCACATCCACAAACATCCACTCCCTCCACCACTGACGCTCAGTAGCAGCAGTGTGTACCATCTACAAGATGCACTGCAGCAATTCACCAAAGATCCTTAGACAGCACCTTCCAAACCCACGACCACTTCCATCTCGAAGGATAAGTGCAGCAGATACATGGGAACACCACCACCTGCAAGTTCCCCTCCAAGCCACTCACCGTCCTGATTTGGAAATATATCGCTGTTCCTTCGCAGTCACTGGATCAAAATCCTGGAATTCCCTCCCTAACAGCATTGTGGGTCAACCCACAGCACATGGACTGCAGCGATTCAAGAAGGCAGCTCATCACCGCCTTCTCAAGGGCAACTCGGTATGGGCCATAAGTGCTGGCCCAGCCAGCGACGCCCATGTCCCTGCACATTCTTCCTGTACAGATGATAATCCAATTCCCTCTTGAATGCCTCAGTTGAACCTGCCTCCACCACACTCTCAAGCAGCATATTCAAGATCTTGACCATTCACTGAGTGAACGGGTTGTTCCTCATGTCTCCCTTGCTCCTTTTGCCAATTACCTAAGAAAGACCACCAATGATTCTACTTTCTCAGAAGAAATTTGCCATGTCAGCTACGACTCTCACCAACTTTTACTGATGCGCCATAGAAAGCATTCTTTCTGGTTGTATCACAGCTTGGTATGGCTCCTGCTCTGCCCAAGGCCGCAAGAAACTACAAAGAGTCGTGCATGAAGCCCAGTCCATCACGCAAATGGACCTCCCACCCATTGACTCTGTCGACACTTCCCGCTGCCTCGGGAAAGCAGCCAGCATAATTAAGGACCTCACGCACCCCGGACATTCTCTCTTCCACCTTCTTCCGTCAGGAAAAGATACAAACGTCTGAGGACACGTACCAACCGACTCAAGAACAGCTTCTTCCCGGCTGCTGTCAGACTTTTGAATGGACCTACCTCGCATTAAGTTGATCTTTCTCCTCACCCTAGCTATGACTGTAACACTACATTCTGCACTCTCTCCTTTCCTTCTCTATGAACGGTATGCTTTGTCTGTATAGTGCGCAAGAACCAATACTTTTCACTGTATGTTAATACAGTGACAATAATAAATCAAATCAAAATCTGAACCCTCCCACCAATGGGAACAGTTTCTCCCTGCCCACTCTTTCTCGAGGCCTCATGATTTTGAACACCTCGATCAAATCTCCTCTTCTCCAAGGAGAACAGTTCCAACACCTCCAATCTACCTATGCAACTGAAACTTCTCATCCCTTGAACCATTCTCCAACACCTTCACATCCTTCCTGAAGTGTAATGCTCAGAACCAGATACAATACTCCAGCTGAAGTCTACTCATGTTTGATTTAGCTCAGTTGGCTGGACAGCTAGTTTGTGATTCAGGAACGATGCCAACAGCGTGGGTTCAATTCCCGTATCAGCTGAGGTTATTCATTTAGCCCCCGCCTTCTCAGCCTTGCCTCTCACCTGTGGTGATCCTCAGGTTAAATCACCACCAGTCAGCTCTCACCCCTCAAAGGCGAGAACAGCCGCTGGAATACTGTGTGCAGTATTGGTCCCCTTATTTGCGGAAGGATATATTGGCCTTGGAGGGAGTGCAGAGAAGGTTCACCAGGTTGATGCCCGAGATGAGGGGTGTTGATTATGAGAAGAGACTGAGCAGATTGGGTTTGTACTCGTTGGAATTTAGAAGGCTGAGGGGGGATCTTATAGAGACCTATAAGATAATGAAGGGGCTGGATAGGGTAGAGGTGGAGAGATTCTTTCCACTTAGAAAGGAAACCAGAACTAGAGGGCACAAAATAAAGGGGGGTCAGTTTAGGACAGAGTTGAGGAGGAACTTCTTCTCTCAGAGGGTGGTGAATCTCTGGAATTCTCTGCCCACTGAAGTGGTGGAGGCTACCTCGTTGAATATGTTTAAATCACGGATAGATGGATTCCTGATCGGTAAGGGAATTAGGGGTTATAGGGATCAGGCGGGTAAGTGGAACTGATCCACTTCAGATCAGCCATGATCTTATTGAATGGCGGGGCAGGCTCGAGGGGCTAGATGGCCTACTCCTGCTCCTATTTCTTATGTTCTTATGTCCTCTGGGACTATGGTGACTATATCTTTATTTTACTTACGTTTCACATTTCTTATATAAAAAAAGTGTGACCAAACTGCCTGAATTTGAACAAAAATCAATAGGAGATGGAACTAATCAGCAGAGGGTACAAATGGTCAGTCACTTCCATACTAAGGTTGTGGGACGGGTTTGTGCGCCAGTTCCTGATGCCCCGGCCTCACACAGCCGGAGGCCAACCCAACATAAACTTGAGGGATTCCTAGGTGCTGACTTGAGCTACAGTTTCTATCACTGGCCTCTGGTCGTGCAAGACATGGCACTTTGTGGGATCTTACTATGCGCAGAATGTCCCCTGCTTTGGCTCGCAAACTCAAATCCATGATTCACTGCGATTTCTTTCTGGACAAAAGGAATAATGAGAACTCATATAAATAGGAATAAACCTTTTCTGGAATATTCCTGCTCACGTGACAGACTGTAAGTCACAGGGCACAGTCACTCACATGACTTCCTGTAAATTTACACAAAGTTTTTTTTTAAAGTTTATTTATTAGTCACAAGTAAAGCTTACATTAACACTGCAACGGAGTTACTGTGAAATTCCCCTAGTCGCCACACTCAGGCGCCTGTTCGGGTCAATGCACCCTAACCAGCACATCTTTCAGACTGTGGGAGGAAACCGGAGCACCCGGAGGAAACTCACGCAGACACGGGGAGAACGTGCAAACTCCGCACAGACAGTAACCCGAGGCCGGGATTGAACCTGGATCCCTGGGTACTGTAATGCAGCAGTGCTAACCACCATGCTGTCCTTGCTGCCTCGGCAAAGCAGCCAGCGCAATTAAGCATCCCACGCACCTCGGACATTCTCTCTTCCACCATCTTCCATCGGGAAAAAGATACAAAAGTCCGAGATCACGTAACAACCGACCCAAGAACCAGCTTCTTCCCTGCTGCTGTCAGACTTTTGAATGAACCTACCTCGCACTAAGTTGATCTTTCTCTACACCCTAGCTATGACTGTAACACTACATTCTGCACTCTCTCCTTTCCTTCTCTATGAATGGTATGCTTTGTCTGTACAGCGTGCAAGAAACAATACTTTTCACTGAATACTAGTACGTGTGACAATAATAAATCAAATCAAAATGCATTATTGTAAAATAAAAATAGCTAAGAGTTAAATATTGCAGATAATTGGAATTAATGAAAAAGACTAACCTTTTCCACAGAGTGTAATGTGAAACTAGTCATCAAATTAAAAACCATCTTCCAATATTTTACCACTGGGTTCTGATTCAAACTGTCTTTAGGCTTCATTTAATTTCTGGAAAATGTCTTGAGACAACTAGATCTCTTCTCAATCTCACCCAATGCAGTAGATTTTTTCCCCATTGTGTGCAGCGTCCTGACTCAGTGGATGACACTCGCCTCTGAGTCAGTCGGTCCTGAGTACAACTATCGCTCCAGAGACCAGAGAACAGAACCTGGGGAGTGCTGCGCTGTTGGCAGCACCCCGTGTCTCAGGGCAGACATTAAACCGAGGCCCGGTCGACCCTTAGAGGGGGACGTATAAGATTCCGCTGAACTCTTTTTATAGAATCATGGATCATAGAATCGTAGAATCCTACAGTGCAGAAGGATGCCATTTGGCCCATCGAGTCTGCACCGTCCATGACCCCACCCAGGCCCATAACCCCATGCATTTATCCTGACTAGTCCCTCTGACAGTAAGGGGCAATTTAGCCCGGCCAATGCACTTAACTCGCCTTTGGACTGTGGGAGGAAACCGGAGCACCCGGAGGAAACCTACGCAGACACAGGGAGAATGTGCAGACTCCACACAGACAGTGACCCAAGCTGGAAATCGAACCCAGGTCCCTGGCGCTGTGAGGCAGCAGTGCTAACCACTGTGCCATCGTGACGCCAGTTTGTAGGAGAGCAAAGAGGATTCTACCCAAAACTCTGGAGCTGCTACTTATCCATCCCAAAACAGATGATCTGGTCATTATTGCATAGGATCATAGAATCCCTGCAGTACAGAAGGAGACCATTCGGCCCATTGAGTCTGTGTCGACAACAATCCCACCCAGGCCCTATCCCCATAACCCCATTTACCCTAGCTAGCCCCCCTGACACAAAGGGGCAATTTAGCATGGCCAATCCACCTAACCCGCACATCTTTGGACTGTGGGGAAGAAACCGGAGCACCCGGAGGAAACCCACGCAGACACGAGGAGAACATGCAAACTCCACACAGACAGTGACCCGAGGCCGGCATTGAACCTGGTTCCTTGAAGCTGTAAGGCAGCAGTGCTAACCACTGCGCTCATTGGTGTTTGTGGGATCTTGCTGCATGCAACTTGGGCTGCCTCATTTCCCAGACCAGAGGCCACACTTCCAGACCATATCATTGGCTGCAGTGCACATTTGGCGCATCCTGAGGTCACAAAGGGGGGCCTTTATAAATAAAAGTTCTTTGTTTTCTTTTTAGCATCTCTTACTCATTCAGCACCAGTTTCCGCGGTGGATCTGGATGGGATGCTCTTTCGGGGAGTCGGTGCTGACTCGATGGGCTGGTGGCTCGCACTGCTGCCAGGGACCCAGGTTCAATTCCGGCCTCGGGTCACTGTCTGTGTGGAGTCTGCACCTTCTCCCCGTCTCTGCGTGGGTTTCCTCGGGGTGCTCCGGTTTCCTCCTACACTCCGGGTTAGGTTGATTGGCCGTGCTAAATTGCCCCTTAGTGTCAGGAGAATTAGCAGGGTAATTTTTTTTATTCATTCGTGAGACATGAGGCTGACTGGCCAGCATTTATTACCCATCTCTAGTTGCCCGAGGGCAGTTTAAAGTCAACCACATTGTTGTGGCTCTGGAGTCACATGTAGGCCAGACCGAGTAAGGACGACAGATTTCCATCCCTAAAGGACATTAGAAACGTAGAAGATAGGAGCAGGATGAGGCCATTTGGCCCTTCGAGCCTGCTCCGCTATTCATCACGATCATGGCTGATCGTCCAACTCAACAGCCTAATCCTGCTTTCTCCCCATAACCTTTGATCCCAATCGCCCCAAGTGCTATATCCAGCCGCCTCTTGAATACATTCAATGTTTTGGCATCAACTACTTCCTGTGGTAATGAATTCCACAGGCTCAACGCTCTTTGGGTGAAGAAATGTCTCCTCATCTCCGTCCTAAGTGGTCTACCCCGAATCCTCAGACTGTGACCCCTGGTTCTGGACTCCCCCCCCCCCATTGGGAACATCTTCCCTGCATCTACCCTGTCTAGTCCTGTTAGAATTTTATAAGTCTCTATGAGATCCCCCCTCATTCATCTGAACTCCAGTTAAAACAATCCTAACCTAGTCAATCTCTCCTCATACATCAGTCCCACCATCCCCGGAATCAGCCTGGTAAACCTTCGCTGTGCTCCCTCGAGAACGAGAACATCCTTCCTCAGAAAAGGAGACCAAAACTGCACACGATACTCCAGGTGTGGCCTCACCAAGAAGTGAACCAAATGGGTTTTTCTGAAAATTGATAATGATTTCACGGCCACCAGATTCTTAATTCCAGATATTTTTTATCGTATTCAAATCCCACCATCTGCCGTGGCAGAATTCGAACCATTGTCATTAGCTGGATTTCTGGATTAATAGACTAGTGATAATACCACTGGGCCATCACTCCTGTGGGGAAACAGGGATAGAGCCTGGGTGGGATTATTCTAAGTGCAGACTCTATGGGGTGGCACAGTGGTTAGCACTGCTGCCTCACAGCGCCAGGGACCTGGGTTCGAATCCCGGCTTGGGTCACTGTCTGTGCGGAGTTTGCACGTTCTCCCTGTGTGGGTTTCCTCCGGTTTCCTCCCACAGTCTGAAAGACGTGCTGGTTAGGTGCATTGACCATGCTAAATTCTCCCTCGGTGTACCCGAACAGGCGCCAGAGTGTGGCGACTAGGGGATTTTCACAGTAACTTCATTGCAGTGTTAATGTAAGCCTTACTTGTGACACTAATAAATAAACTTTCAATAATCCTGACTGGGGCACTCCTTTGGAATCACATGCTCCTGTGAAAGAGTACAAAGGTCATGTTTGTTAGACATATTACAATCACCTTCTGTGTCATTCCTTTGCAAGCAACAGCTATTTTTATTGTGAATGGAAAGAGGGAATGTGTAATTAGTGCTGAGGATGGGTAATTTGCAGCAATAGATCCAGGCCCCGTCAGAATGCATCTGAATGAAAAATAAATCAACGCTTTTTGCTCTGGGAAATCTATGCACGGTTATGCATTCCTTAAATGTGCAAAATCTAAAATGCAATCACAGGGTGGGGTCTGCGGTCAATTTTAGTTTGCACTGGACTGTCCACACAGGCCGCAGACAAAAAAGGACAAGAATGAGATTATTGCCCGTTACATGAGATCTTGGCGCCGGCTGCATTTGCAGCCATGCAATGGGTGGGGATGTCCGGGTTGCTATCCTTGTGGGAGGTGTCTCTTCCCCCCCTTACCCAATTGCAAAGTGAATCTGGGCTCCGGGGTGTTGGATTGAGGGGAATGCACCGAGGGGGTGTTGCATTGAGAAGAATGCACCGAGTGGGGGGTTGCATTGAAGGGAATGCACCGGCTGTCAATAAGCAGAAAGGCTTCCTTACCTCGGCCATCTCCGCAGCGCGATGCCCGGGGCCCGGCGGCCGCTTCCTGCTCGTCCCGGCTGATTGACAGGCCCCAGATTCCAGGGGACTCCGTCACCCCGGCAACCGCCGGCTGATTGACAGCTGCCGCTGCCCGCCCGGGATTCCCCCCCTCTCCGTCAGATTGATTGACAGCTCGGGAGGAGGTCGCCCCGGCAACCCGCGCCGGCTCAGCTACAGAGCGCGCGCTCTTTGCATTGTGCCAATGTGCAAGAACCCAGCCAAGGTCTGGATGCAGAATTGAAACATTGCAATGTTAATAAAGGACCTGCATTTATCTGACGCCTTAAGGGGTTGGAGGGCAGGGGTTATGAGCAGCACAGTGGTTAGCACTGCTGCCTCACAGTGGCAGGGACCCCGGTTCGATTTCCGGCTTGGGTCACTGTCTGCGCAGAGTTTGCACATTCTCCCCGTGTCTGCGTGGGTTTCCTCTGGGTGCTCCGGTTTCCTCCCACAGTCTGAAAGACGTGCTGGTTAGGTGCATTGGCCGTGCTAAATTCTCCCTCAGTGTACCCGAACAGGCACCGGAATGTGGCGACTAGGGGAATTTCACAGTAACTTCATTGCAGTGTTAATGTGAGCCTTGTGACACTAATAAATAAACTTAGTTGCATGAATTAGAAAATCAAAATTAAAGGTAGGAATGCAGGTTAGCTGATTGTTCGCAGGAAATAAAAGGAAGGAACAAAACTTGTGAATGTCTTTTGCAACGAGGATTTATACAGGAGTGGGGAAATTTGATGATCGAACAAACTTAAAGGCCGTCGTGTCTGAACGCGCTCGGAACAAAGTTAACAAGTTAACAGCGCAAATAGTTTTAAAGTTTATTTATTAGTGTCACAAGTAGTCTTACATTAACGCTGCAAGGAAGTTACTGTGAAAATCCCCTAGTTGCCACACTCCGGCGCCTGTTTGGGTACACTGAGGGAGAATTTAGCACGGCCAATGCACCCTAACCAGCACATCTTTCAGACTGTGGGAGGAAACCGGGGCACCCGGAGGAAACCCATGGGGAGAAGGTGCAGACTCCACACAGACAGTGACCCAAGTCGGGAATCGAACCCGGGTCCCTGGGGCTGTGAGGCAGCAGTGCTAATCACTGGGGGGGGGTGTTTGCAGAAAATAAAAGGATGGGACAGAACGCACAAACGATTTTGCGATGAGAAGTTATGCAAGAGTGGGGAAGTTTGATGATGGAACAAACTTAAATTCTTTGGCCAGAATTCTACCACCCCGCCCGCCACGGAATGGGAGGGGGCGAGGGGCGGACAACAGGAATGTCTGTTGACCTCGGGCCGGATTTTCCCATCCCGCTCAAGCAAGACCGTAAAATCCTGCCCTTTGTGTCCGAATGCACAAAGCACTCAGAACAAAATGAACAAGTTGAGAGCGCAAACAGAGACAGAGGGGTCTGATTTGGTGGCGATGACTGAGACACGGTTACAAGGAGACCAGGTCTGGGAATTGAAAATCCAAGGGTACTCAGTATTTCGGAGGGAAAGACAGAAAGGAAGAGGAGATGGTGTAGCTTTGCGAGCGAAGGAAGGGATCGGTGTGGTAAGTGAGAAAGATATAAGCACTCGATCAAGATGTGGAATCAGTCTGGGTAAAAATGAGAAATAGCAAAAGAAAGAAGTCCCTGGTGGGGGTAATCTTTGGGTCCCCAGACAGTGGTTCCGCAGTGGGGCATAGTATAAACCAGGAAATAGTAGGGGCTTGTAGGAAAGTTATGGCAATAAGCATGGGGGATTATAATATGCACATATACTGAATTAATCAAATTGGCAAGTGTAGCTTCATGGGAGAGTTCATTGAATGTATTAGAGATTATTTCATGGAGCAATATGTTGTGGAACCAACCAGAGAGCGGGCTATTCATGGATTTGGTATTGTGTAATGATCAGAGGTTAATTAATGACCTCAGAGTTAAGGATCCTCTGGGGAAGAGTGATCATATTAATTATAAAATTCAAAATTCAGCTTGAGGGTGAGAAATTGGAATCTCACATTCTGGAATTAAACAAAGGTAATTACATTGGCATGAGGACAACTTGGCCCCAGTGGGCTGGGCAGGAAGGCTGAAAGGTAGGACAGTTGATGAGCAGTGGCAGTTGGTTAAGGCGATATTCAATTCCACCCAACTAAAATATATTCCAGAGAGGAAGAAAGGTTGTAAGAGGGAAAATAAACCATACATGGCTAAGTAAGGAAGTTAAAGACAACATAAAGACAAAAACTAAGGCATACGATATCGCAAAGGCCATTGGCAGATTGCGAAACTTTTAAAGATCAACAAAGGGTTACTAAAAGAGTACTAAAAAGGGCAAAAGTAAATTATGAAAGAAAGCGAGCATAAAATATAAAGAAAGGACGGCAGAAGCTTCTAAAGGAAAGAAAAGGGAAGAGAGTAGCTAAAATAAATGTTGGTCCCTTGGAAGATGAGACCAGGGAGGTATTAGTGGAGAACACCGAAATGGTGGAGATAATATATCAATATTTTGCCTCAATTTTCAACATGGAGGACACTATTTAATGTGAATAAGTGTCAGGTTATCCATTTTGGTCAGAAAAATGGAAAGGCAATTTATTATCTAAATGGAGAGAGACTTTGGGGTGCTTCAGTGCAGAGGGATCTGGGTATCCTTGTGCATGAATCACAGAAAACTGTATGCAGGTAGAGCAGGTAATAAGGAAAGCAAATGGAAGTTTAGCATTTATAGCTAAAGGAATAGAGTATAAAAGTGAGGAAGTGTTGCTGCAACTTTACAAGGCATTGGTGAGGCCGCACCTGGAGCACCGTGTACAGATTTGGTCCCCTTATTTGAGTAAGGATGTAGTGGCAGTAGAGGCCATTCACAGGAAGTTCACCAGATTAATTCCAGAGATGAGGGGTTTGTTTTATGAAGAAAGATTGAGCAGATTAGGCCTATACTTACTGAAGTTTAGAAGAATGAGGGGAGATTTTGCATCCACCTGAATGGGTACAGCAGGCAAATGTGAGGCTCAGTCCTTCATCCAATTGATGGATAGGAAGCGAAGAGAACTGGGAGACATTTTTTTAAAAAGTCTTTTGCAATTAGCTCATCAAATGTTTAAATCACACGAAGGTTCGAAAAAGGCACTCCTCTGACAACCTTAATCCATTCTATTGTACGCTGAATAAAAGGTTTCTGAGACACCTGTTAAATGTTCCAAATGTGTAAATCAAAAACAGGCAAAGAGTAAGGGCTGAGGTAAAGTCGGAGAGTTTGACATTATTTTGTTTCCCAATGTCCTCATTCCATGGATCGAAGTGGAGATCCATGTTTCTCTCTCTCTCCCTCTACCTATCTCTCTCTCTCTCCCTATCTCCCTCTCTCTGGGGACAATCCTCCCATCCCGACACGCTAATCTTTTCGCGCATCGGGCCGGGAGAATCGCGTGTGGGCCAAGTCGCGGGATTCGTGCCTGCGTTCCCGACGTGTTTGCATCTCCCAGTGCCGGATATCCGGTGCTGTCGGGACCACGCTGGAGACTGGCGGGGGACCAGCAGGACTCGATGGGTGAGTGGCCTAATTCTTCTCCTATCTTATGAAATTATGAACAGGCCCCCGCCCCCCCCCCCCCCCCCCCCCGAGCTTTTAATGATATTCACGATTGTGAACTCGGCATTGCACAGAGTATGGGAGATTCGAGACTGAACTCCCACTGAAAAAACAATCGTGATTTACACCATTTTTCCTGCAAATTCAGCACTTGGAATTTTTTTGGGAGAATCGCCCCTCTCTCCCTTTCTCTCTCTCTCTCGCACTTTTGGTTAATCTTGGGCAATTCTTATCCTGGCCACCAGATGGCGCACTCCATAACCATTGGGGACAAGTATTAATTAATGTTAAAAGCTGGTTACCGGGAGAAATACTTTCCCAGCAGCCCAGTTGACCCTTGTTACTCTTTGCTGTTATTGCTTCAGAGACTATGGGCATCATTGGTAAGACCAGCATTGATTGCCCACCCCCAATTGCCCTTGAGTTGCAAAGATCAAAGAACTTGTTCCCTGACACCTGACTTTGAAATAGGGAGTGAGTATAAGCAATGCAGGAAAGCCATGAACTTCTTCATGAAGAAACTCCTGATATCTAATAAAGAACAAGGACAAATACAGCCCAATCAGGGAGTCTCACTTGCGTATATAATGAGGAATGTCGAGTCTCGATACAGGAAGGATGTTCCCGATGGTGGGGGTGTCCAGAACCAGGGGTCACAGTCTGAGGCTTCAGGATAGACCATTTAGGATGAGGAGACATTTCTTCGCCCAATGAGTGGTGAGCCTGTGGAATTCATTACCACAGGAAGTAGTTGATGCCAAAACATTGAATGTATTCAAGAAGCGGCTGGATATAGCACTTGGGGCGAATGGGATCAAAGGTTATGGGGAGATTAGGCTATTGAGTTGGATGATCAACTATGATCGTGATGAATGGCGGAGCAGGTTCGAAGGGCTGAATGGCCTCCTCCTGCTCCTATCTTCTGTTTCTATGTCTACTGACACTCCGGATTCTGACTGTGTGTCTGAGGCACTCTTAGGAACGAGGATAAATTTATAAATAAAGGGAATGTGGTGAAGGGACACTGGCGGAGTTACTTCACTCGTGTTTTGAGGAGTTGAATCAATTGTGAACACTCGAAGCTGGAATCAGAAATTCCTCTGAAACCCATATGAATTCCAGTGAAATGACAGTGAGGCTGGAGTTGGACAGGATGCCGTGGAGAGATTTAATAGCCAGGGTGCACGCACTCAACCCAATCAAAGGACTGCCAGACCTTCCATTGATGGTTTAAGAGGATACCTTTTAATTGGCTTACAGAAATGACCAAAGTCCCGGGATTATTTGTCCGACATCCGGGAAGTTATGTTATTTGGAGACTGTTACGTATTGTGAAAGAAGATCTTACCTTTTTGATGTGATTTAAGCACCAACATTTACCTGTTCCAAATCCCTAATTGCAATGCTGGACACTGTACAAAGAACTGGTCTGTGTCACAGCGAGGAGTGAGCGACTAGGAACTGTCAATTCCAACAACTGTTTGTTCGGACGCTGTGTTCCGAGTACAAAAGGAGCCCGCGCAGTATATTTACTCCCCTTTATTGATATAGCTGTTGTTTAATTGCGTTTTAATGGAGGAAGCCTCCATACGGAGATACGACCGAGATTCAAACCTGGAGGAGAGACAATGACATCAATCAAGAGATAACGGAGGGACAAGGTCCAGGCTTGGGCTTCAAGTCTGTAGATTGTCAGATAGAAGGAAGAATGCACAGAGGTTAGCACTGCTGCCTCACAGCGCCAGGGACCCGGTTTCAATTCTGGGCTTGGGTCACTGTGTGTGTGGAGTTTGCACGTTCTCCCCGTGTCTGCGTGGGTTTCCTTCGGGTGCTCTGGTTTCATCAGTAGATTCTTAATTTCAGATATATTTTATCCTCGAAAGATATGCAGGTTACTTATTTATTTAATTGTTTCTGTTACAAGTAAGGCTTACATTAACACTGCAATGAAGTTACTGCGAAAATCCCCTAGTTGCCACACTCCGGCGCCTGTTCGGGTACACTGAGGGAGAATTTAGCATGGTCAATGCACCTAACCAGCACGTCTTTCGGATTGTGGGAGGAAACTGGAGCACCCGGAGGAAACCCACGCAGACACGGGGAGAACGTGCAGACTCCACACACACAGTGACCCAAGCCCAGAATTGAAACCGGGTCCCTGGCGCTGTGAGGCAGCAGTGCTAACCTCTGTGCATTCTTCCTTCTATCTGACACCCGGAGGAAACCCACGCAGACACGGGGAGAACGTGCAGACTCCACACAGACAGAAACCCAAGCTGGGAATCGAACCCGGGTCCCCGGTCCTGTGAGGCAGCAGTGCTAATCACTGTGCCACCGTGCCACCATTGGCCATGCTAAATTGCCCCTTAGTTTCCCAGCATATGTGTGTTAGATGGATTAACCATGGCAAATGCGCAGGGTTACAGAGTTAGGGTGTGAGTGGGTCCTGGGTAACTTACTGTTTTGGAGAGTCAGTGCAGACTCGATGGGCCGAATGGCCTGCTTCTACACTGTAGGGACTCTATGGTTCTATGGAATATGCATTTTTCTAGCACCTTTCACAATCTCAGGCCATTGCACAGCGATTTACAGTCAATGTTGTATGTTTTGCAGGGCAGTCAATGTTGGGAACACAACAAACAGCTTACTGATTTCTGATTCGATTTATTATTGTCACATGTATTAGCATACAGTGAAAAGTATTGTTTCTTGCGCACGATACAGACAAAGCACACTGTTCATAGAGAGGGAAAGGAGAGAGTGCAGAATGTAGTGTTACAGTCATAGCTAGGGTGTAGAGAAAGATCAACTTAGTGTGAGGTAGGTCCATTCAAAAGTCTGATGGCAGCAGAGAAGAAGCTATTCTTGAGTCGGTTGGCACGTGACCTCAGACTTTTGTCTATTTTTCCCGACGAAAGAAGGTGGGAAGAGAGAATGTCCAGGGCGCGTGGGGTCCTTAATTATGCTGGCTGCTTTTCCAAGGCAGCGGGAAGTGTAGGTGGAGTCAATGGATGGGAGGCTGGTTAGCGTGATGGACTGGGCTGCTTGCAGCTACTCCTGCCGAGAGATCTGCTGTCATGGCATGTCACTCTCGGCCATCTTGCGCCATCCTCACATCCGCGGTAGCTCATCTACCACAGCTCTGTGATATCCGTCATCCAACTACGCCAAGGCCCTCTTTCTGCTGCCCTCCACCTTGTTCTCCAGGAGGGATCTCTGTAGCTTTTCAGCTCTGATCAAATGGCCAAATACTAACATTTTCTTTTCTAGATGTGACTTTTTTTTGTTCTTGTGATTTCAAGCATCTCTTCATTGTCTTATGGTCTGTTTTGTGATATTGATTGAGGGATAAATATTGTACAGGGCTTTGGGGAGAACTCCTCTGCTCCCCTTTGAAATTGTTCCATGGGATCTTTTAGACCTCCCTGAGATGGAAGTCATTGGTCCAACATCTCATCCCGAAGACAATGCAGCGCTCCCTCAACACTGACTAGAATCTCAGCCTCAGCTGTGTGCTTAACTCTCTCGAGTGAGATTTAATCTCGTAGGCCGGAATTCTCTGGCCGTTCACGCCCTGTCGCTCCTGCCAGAGATGATGGCGAATTTGGCCCTCAGCCAAATCTCCCCTCACTACAGCGGGACTGGAGAACCCCGCTGGCACGAACTGCCGGAGAATCTCACCCGTAGTCTCTGACTCAGAGGGTGGGATTTTACGGCCGCGCTCGCCCCGAAGCCAGAAAATCCGCCCAGATCAACGGACCTTTACATGGATCCCCCGCCCCCCCTTCCCCGCCCACTACGATTCCTGTGGCGGGCAGGACGGGAAAATTTCCTCCGGGGACACAAATGCTGCCCTGGGGGACCATGAGAGAAAATGGGAGAGAGAAGGAGTTCTGTAGTTTTCTGGTCCTGGCAAGGAATGAAGCAGAGAAGATGTTGCCCCCCCTCCTCCCACCTCGCCCCCTTCCTCACCCCCCCCCACTTCTTCCACTCCCTACCCCTCCTCGCCCACTGCATTTCCCTATCATCCCCACACAGGAGGGGAGAGGTATGCAAAGCTTCAGGGCGAAGGAGGGGAGGTGATGGAAAAGGCCTCTCCATCGCCCAGATCCCTCTACAATGGAACCAGCAGAGAGTGGATAATAGGTGAGAATGGGCTGTCACTTTGTGAAGCACGCAACGATGGAGCCATGTGGTGCAGTGGTCATGTTGCTGGATTAGTAATTGTGAGGCCACAGCCTGATGCTTTGCGGGAGAGGAATTTGGGTTCAAATCCCACAATGCCAGCCGGTAGAATTTAAATTTGACCAATAAATCTGGAATTACATCCATCCAGTTCTGTAAAAGCCCATCTGGTTCACCGACTTTTAGGGAGGAAATCTTAATTTGACCCCGATTTGACCTGGTGTTGTTAAACTTCTTACTGTCCTCTGTCTAACCAGCTACCCAGCTGAAGGTAGATAAAGGAAGAACACAGTAAAGTGGGGAAGTAAGAATACTGGTCTGACCTGTTTTCCTGTGCTGGGAAGAATGGGCAGCAAATGCTGACCTTGCCAGCGATGCCCATATCCCATTAAAGAAATGGCACTCACTAACTGGGTTCATGGAGAGGGAAGGAAGGGGGATAAAAACATTGACAATCCAAACACCCTCAAGCAACTTCTGAAGTTCAACACATGGAGACGTGAAGAGAACAACTACTTTCAGCTTCCACAGGGTGTCAGTAAAACATCAGATTCTTCCTGGAAATATATATATAGCCAGGCAAATTCCTCCTTATAATGCTGAGAAGTTCATTCCTCTCCAAATGCCTTCGCCCCCTCCACTACCTCTCCATCCCCACGTCCCTCACTGAGCTCATGCCCCATTCCACAGTGGGAGAGGAAATGAAGACAGGCTGACTGAAATCCGAGTGGAGCGCCATCGGGAGGTAAGGTCACTTCTCAAAATGGGTGCACCTGTTCCAGCGAGTACCATTGCAATGAAGGAAGAGGATTTGAGTAAAGGAGTGATCTAGAAAAGTGCAGACCAGAGATGAGCCTGAATCCCGAGAGAGTTGATTCCAACTGATCCTTGGTAATTCCAAATGATAATTAATAATTGCCACAAGTTGGTCCCAGTTGTTACTTTCAGAGGGCAAAGGGTGGTCCAAGAATGCCTAAGGGAGGAAAGACAGAAAGGTGAGAGGGGAGAGATACAAAAGGGCCCAGAGGGACAATTCTTTCACTCAGAGGGTGGTGAGTGTCTGGAACGAGATGCCAGAGGTAGGAGTAGAGGCGGGTACAATTCTGTCTTTTAAAAAGCATTTAGACAGTTACACGGGTAAGATGGGTATAGAGGGATATGGGCCAAACGCGGGCAATTGGGACTAGCTTATTGCTAAAAACTCGGTGGCATGAACAAGTTGGGCCGAAGGGCCTGTTTCCATGCTGTAAACCTCTATGGCTCTATGACCAGAGTGGTACCTTGCCCACTCTTTGATGTGATTTGATTTGTTATTGTCACATGTATCTACAGTAAAAAGTATTGTTTCTTGCGCACTGTACAGACAAAGCATACCATTCATAGAGAAGGAAAGGAGAGAGTGCAGAATGTAGTATTACAGTCATAGCTACTGTGTCGAGAAAGATCAACTTAATGCAAGGTAGGTCCATTCAAAAGGCTGCTGACAGCAGGGAAGAAGCTGTTCTTGAGGCTGTCGGTATGTGATCTCAGACTTTTGTATCTTTTTCCCGACGGAAGAAGGTGGAAGAGAGAATGTCCGGGGTGCGTGGGGTCCTTAATTATGCTGGCTGCTTTTCCGAGGCAGAAGGATGTATACAGAGTGTCAATGGATGGGAAGCTGGTTTGAGTGATGGATTGGGCTGCATTCACGACCCTTTGTAGTTTCTTGTGGTCTTGGGCAGAGCAGGAGCCATACCAAGCTGTGATACAACCAGAAAGAATGCTTTCTATGGTGCATCTGTAAAAGTTGGTGAGAGTCGTAGCTGACATGCCAAATTTCCTTAGTCTTCTGAGAAAGTAGAGATGTTGGTGGGCTTTCTTAACTATAGCGCAGTGTGGAGGGATCAGGTCAGGTTGTTGGGGATCTGGGCACCTAAAAACTTGACACTCTCGACCATTTCCACTTCGTCCCTGTTGATGTAGACAGGTTAGATCATTGAACTCTCACACACTGGTTTTCTGGTGCAGAGCTTGGAGATGTTTTATGTTCCACCTGTCACATGTCATGAATTACTTTCTCTTTTTTAGGGAGATATCAGATAGCCTGCCACACAATGTTTCTCAGCTCACCTGTGTAAATTGGCTCAGATACAAAAGTCTTCCCGAATTTTTGATTATTCCTGTGAGAGAGGGACCATCAGCAAAGGTGTAACTGGGGTGATCAGTAGGTTTGCGGACGACACAAAATTGGCAGGACTTGCAGATAGTGAGGAGCATTTTCAGAAGCTACAGAAGGATATAGATAGGCTGGAAATTTGGGCAAAGAAATGGCAGATGGAGTTCAATCCTGATAAATGCGAAGTGATGCATTTTGGTAGAAATAATGTAGGGAGGAGCTATACGATAAATGGCAGAACCATAAAGGGTGTAGATACGCAGAGGGACCTGGGTGTGCAAGTCCACAGATCCTTGAAGGTGATGTCACAGGTGGAGAAGGTGGTGAAGAAGGCATATGGCATGCTTGCCTTTATAGGACGGGGCATAGAGTATAAAAGTTGGGGTCTGATGTTGCAGATGTATAGAACGTTGGTTCGGCCGCATTTGGAATACTGCATCCAGTTCTGGTCGCCCCACTACCAGAAGGACGTGGAGGCTTTGGAGAGAGTACAGAGGAGGTTTACCAGGATGTTGCCTGGTATGGAGGGGCTTAGTTATGAGGAGAGATTGGGTAAACTGGGGTTGTTCTCCCTGGAAAGACGGAGGATGAGGGGAGACTTAATAGAGGTGTATAAAATTATGAAAGGCATAGATAGGGTGGACGGTGGGAAGCTTTTCCCCAGGTCGGTGGTGATGTTCACGAGGGGTCATAGGTTCAAGGTGAAGGGGGGGAGGTTTAACACAGATATCAGAAGGACATATTTTACACAGAGGGTGGTGGGGGCCTGGAATGCGCTGCCGGGCAAGGTGGTGGAGGCAGACACACTGGGAACGTTTAAGACTTATCTGGATAGCCATATGAACGGATAGTGGAGTCAGAAACTTTAGGAACATTTAAGAAGCTATTGGATAGGCACATTGAGTACTTCGGGATGATAGGGAGGAAATAGCTTGATCTGGGTTTCAGACAAAGATCGGCACAACATCGTGGGCCGAAGGGCCTGTTCTGTGCTGTACTGTTCTATGTTCTATGATACAAAAGAATGGTCTAGTTTGGACCAGGAAGCGGCACGGGCTTGGAGGGCCGAAGGGCCTGTTCCTGTGCTGTATTGTTCTTTGTTCTTTGTTCTTAGACCAAACAGGTGCCCCTGAAAATGGAGAGGGATGAAAATGGACCTTATGGACTGAAGACATGTAAGGAAGATTTGTGAGTGCGCGCGTGTGAGAAAGGGAGAGGAACCTATATCAGTGCACGTGAAAGATGGAGAGTGTGTGTGTCGCATTGAGAAGATGGATTGAGTGTGGGAACGTCTGTGGGGGAGATGGAGTGAGCATGTTTGAGACAGCCGGATCGAGCATGTCACAGAACTGAGGGAATAAAAATATTCGCCACATCAGTCCCAGCATGAGGAAGACGCCAGGAGAGCTGGACCAATTGGGCCAGAGGTTGACCTTCCCCGAAGAATGGCCGATCCATCTTCTAAACATGGCAGCGTGTAAATCATGTTCCACATTAGTTAGAGAAAGCTCAATTCTTTTTGGAAGGAGCTGTTTGAAGAAATAACAGACACGCCTCAGTTGTCAGGTTTAATCTTCCTTTGACCCTAATGGACAATCCATCTTGGCTTTCTTGGTGCCAGCATGTCATGTTGAAGTATTTTCGTCTTATTTATGAAGCAACCCATCCCATTAAATCTCCATCTGAGATACTCACCATAACGTCTGCTGTAGAATCACAAATATCTGAAATCAGCATCGATGAATTGAGGGACTGTTTTACAATCATTTTAATTGTGAAATATTAATAATTCTAACCAAGACTATTTGCCTTTCAATAATCTATTTGCAACACTTGGCATTTGTAGCTCTGTTTATCCTCTGTAACGTTTCAGATATACCTTCACCAGTGTGACCCAGAAGCCTGGATGAGGCTCCAGCAATGGTGACCTGAGGACAAGACTAATGATCAGGAGGGTGTGAAGTTTGGGATTTGAACTGCCGCCAGGCTGCAGGAGAAAGGGAAGGTTAAGGCAGGTGAGGAGGATTGGATTTCCTGGGAAAGAATGATCCAGCGAATGGCCTGATGCTTCCAACACCATGGGACGGAGAACGAATGTATTGAAGGGGGCGGTGGGGTAGGTGGAACTTAGGGGCTAATTTGAGTTTGCAGCGCAGAAGCTTAATGTATGAGGACAGGACAGAATGAATTTGGCTTATCATTGAATGCTATAGTGCAGAAGGAGGCCATTCAGCCCATCGATTTGATTTGATTTATTATTGTCACATGTATTAATATACAGTGAAAAGTATTGTTTCTTGCGGGTACAATTTTAAAAAGCATTTCGACAGTTACATGGGTAAGATGGGTATAGAGGGATATGGGCCAAACGTGGGCAATTGGAGCTAGCTTATTGCTAAAACCTGGGCGGCATGGACAAAGCATACTGTTCATAGAGAAGGAAACGAGAGAGGGCAGAGTCTGCACTGACCACAATCCCACCCAGGCCCTATCCCCATAACTCCATGCATTTACCCTCGCTAGTCCCTCTGACACTAGGGTCAATTTAGCATGGCCAATCCACCTAACCTGCACATCCTTGGACTATGGGACGAAACCGGAGCACCCGGAGGAAACCCACGCAGACACGAGGAGAACGTGCAGACTCCACACAGACAGTGACCCGAGCCGGGAATCGAACCCGGGTCCCTGGTATTGCGAGGCAGCGTTACTAACCATCGTGCCATCATGCTGCCCTAATCCTCCCTTTAGTTTAGTTGGTTAAATGTTGCCCTTTTTGAGAAGTTTGAGATGATAGGATGAAAGACAGAGGGAGATTCTTTTTTTTTTACAAAGAATGTACTTTATTCGTCTAATATCTGAAAGAACAAACATTTCAAAATGGCCATCACACTAAGTGCAATAATGTTCAGATTTTTTATACAGATCGTGTTACCCTCTGAGGTGCTCCAATACGGTCAAAGAAATGTTACAGACATTTCAAAATGGTCGTTACGAAAGGTACAAAGGTATTTAAGTTGTCTGTGTAGATCAAGTTGCATTCTGAGTTGCCTCAATGCAATTCTGATACATGTAATATTTACTGTGTATGTTCAATGTGAATCATGTGGCCCGAGAGGGTTCTATTCAATTCCCCTCCCCTTCGTTCACCATGGCTGAAAGGTCTTAGACGGCGACCTATCTCCATTGCGCCTCTGCTGCGGTTACTCCAAGCTTTAGTGCGTCCCTCAGGGTGTAGTCCCGGGCTTCGGAATGTGCCAGTCTGCAACACTTGATGGGGGACAACTCCCTGCACTGGAAGACTAATAGGTTTTGGGCGGACCAAAGAGCGTCTTTCACCCAGTTGATGATCCTCCAGCAACAGCTGATGTTTGTCTTGGTGTGTGTCCCTGGGAACAGCCCGTGGAACAGAGTCCCCATCCCTGGGAACAGCCTGTGGAGCACAGAGTCCCGTGTCCCTGGGAACAGCCCGTGGAACACAGAGTCCCGTGTCCCTGGAAACAGCCTGTGGAGCACAGAGTCCCCATCCCTGGGAACAGCCCGTGGAGCAGAGACCCGTGTCACAGAGCTACTTGGGATGCACCTCAACGAAATCCACCTCATTGAGAGATATTTCTTGCTGGGATGGAGAATTCAAGAATGAAAAATTTAGAACTGGGTCCTTTATAACCCGATAATGGCAACATGGAATCATAGCATCCCTGCAGTGCAGAAGGAGGCCATTCGGCCCATCGAGTCTGCACCGACAATGATCCCACCTAGGCCCTATCCCCGTAAACCCACATATTTACCCTGCTAGTCCCCCTGACACTAATGGACAATTTATCATGGCCAATCCACCTAACCCACACATATCTTTGGACTGTGGGAGAAAACTAGAGCACCCGGAGGAAACCCACGCAGACACGGGGAGAATGTGCAGACTCCACACAGACAGTGACCCAAGCCGGGAATCGAACCCGGGTCCCTGGCGCTGTGAGGCAGCAGTGCTAACCACTGCGCCGCCTTTTGACTTTCCATAGATTTTCATTGGGTAAGGGTAAGGAATACGAGGGTGTGATTGGTCAGCACCAAAGGAGCTCATAGCCAACTGGCAGCTGACTTTTCATAGCACTCGATCAACCCTCCCCCCTCGTCCCCCCCGTCCCCCCCACCCACCCCCTCCGCAGTTCACAGGGCGAAAGTTCAAACTTTTTTTGGAGACTTGTTTCCCCAATTCACTGTTGCTTTATTTGGTTTCGAGTTAAATATCTTGGCAAGCTTCTGCAAGTCAATGGAAAATAAAAGCCACCTGTGAGTAACCTGATTTTCAATAACTCAAAATGACTCTCCAACAGGAACCATACAGAAGCATTTAACAGTTTCACTGGAGGACGGTAGACAGTTTCTGAGTAAATTAATTTTTATAAAAAAATATTTAAAACCTTGTAAAGATAACTAATTGTGCTTTTGGGACAGAAGAAAGCAGCATATTGTTTTAAAAGCCCCCTCAAAAGGCTCGCAAATGAATACTGTTCATGGAAACATGCAATGGTGATTACGTGGGGCTACTTCCAGTTTTGTGGCAGAGGCCATCTTCTCGTGTGATTTTTTAAAAAACTGGAACATAGGAACATCGGAATTAGGAGCAGAAGTCGGCAAATTCCACCCTTCGAGCCGGCTCCACCATCCAATCAGATCATGGCTGATCTCTCCCTGGTCTCAAATCCACCTCCCCACCGCCGACGGCATGGTGGCACAGTGGTCGGTACTGCTGCCTCACAGCGCCAGGGACCCGGGTTCAATTCCAGCCTCGGGTCACTGTCTGTGCGGAGTCTGCACGTTCTCCCCGTGTCTGCATGGGTCTCCTCCGGGTGCTCCGGTTTCCTTCCTCAGTCCGAAAGATGTGCTGGTTAGGTGCATTGGTCATGCTAAATTCTCCCTCAGTGTACCCGAACAGGCGCCGGAGTGTGGCGACTAGGGGATTTTCACAGTAACTTCATTGCAGTGTTAATGTAAGCCTGAGACTAATAAATAAACTTAAAATCTCTCCCCCGTATCCCTTTAACTCTTTTTTAAAAATCAGAAATATATCTATCTCCTTCTTGAAACCATTCAATGATTCAGACTCCCCCGCGCTATGGGGGCAGCGAGTTTCACAAATTCACCACCCTCTGTGAGAAGTAGTTCCTCCTAAACTCAGTTTTAAATCTACCGCCTCTCAGCCTATACCTGTGACCTCTTGTTCCAGATTGCCCCACAAGGGGAAACATTTGGTCTACATTTACTTTATCAATCCCTTTTATAATTTTATATACCTCGATCAGATCCCCTCTCATCCTTCTAAACTCCAGCGAGTACAAACCCCAAACTGTTTAATCTCTCCTCGTACGTCAACCCTCTCATTCCCGGAATCAATCTGGTGAACTTCCTCTGAACTGTACACACCAATTGCGATAACTGGAATCACACTCATTTCCACAGGAAATTTCTCAATCTTTTGTGCTAATTCAGCCGGTTCCTGGCGAAACACGTTGGTAAAAGCAGTGACCAAGTGGAAATTTTATCTCCACATCCTCTCACATCAAGTGCCCGATGCAGTGGTGGTTGATGGCAAGCTTCTTCACCCTCATGCCAATTGGTTTGAAAACATTGGCAGCATTGAGTGGTGCTGGCTAAGTAAGGCAAGGTGTGTAAGTATTGTTTTATATTCAATTATGGGATATGGGCGTCGCTCGTTAGGCCAGCATTTTTGCCCATCTCTAAGAAGATTGGGGGCGGCACGGTGGCACAGTGGTTGGCACTGCTGCCTCACAGCGCCAGGGACTCAGGTTCAATTCCGCCCTCGGGTCACTGTCTGTATGGGGTTTGCACATTCTCCCCGAGTCTGCGTGGGTTCCCTCCGGATGCTCCGGTTTCCTCCCACAGTCCAAAGATATGCGGGTTCGGTGGATTGGCCATGCTAAATTGCCCCTTAGTGTCAGGGGGACGAGCTAGGGTAAATGCATGGGATTATGGAGATAGGGTCTAGGGTGAGATTGTGGTCGGTGCAGACTCGATGGGCTGAATGGCCTTCTGCACTGTAGGGATGCCATGATTCTAGATCTTTGGACTGTGGGAGGAAACCGAAGCGCCCGGAGGAAACCCACGCAGACATGGGGAGAATGTGCAGACTCCACACAGACAGTGACCCAAGCCGGGAATTGAACCCAGGTCCCTGGCCAGGTCCCTGGCACTGTGAGGCAGCAGTGCTAACCACTGGGCCACCCTGCCGCTCACAGCACCATACTCTATTGTGGTCAAAGTGCTGTGCCCCAATGATAGCAAGTGAGGTTTGGATCTACTTGGGTGCGTGAGCACTGACACAGAGACACATCTCATACTGTCATTCTAACAGACCCTCACAATGTTGATCGAGAGTAACCGTGATTTATATGTGCAGCCCATAAATCCTGTGCTAGCTAAGAAACCAAGGTTTTCTTTTTTTGCTTTGAGTTTAGGGACAATTTGTTCAAAGATTTCAACAGATAAAGGGGAGCTGTTGGGTTAGATTTTGAGAAAGAATTTCTGCTTGTTGGGGAGTTTAGAATAGATCTAAATCTTTCAGGAGAGAAATTTTCGACTCATGAAGCACAGCACAACGGTTAGTACTGCTACCTCACAGCGCCAGGGACACAGGTTCGATTCCCGACTTGGGTCACTGTCTGTGTGGAGTCTGTACATTCTCCCCGTGTCTACGTGAGTTTCCTCCGGGTGCTCCGGTTTCCTCTAACAGTCCAAAAATGTGTGGGTTAGGTTGATTGGCCATGATAAATTGCCCCTTAGTGTCAGGGGGGCTAGCAGTGTAAATACGTGGGGTTATGGGGATAGGGCCTAGGTGGGATTGTGGTTGGTGCAGACTCAATGGGCCGAATGGCCTCCTTCTGCACTGTAGGATTCTATGATTCAATGATAAAGGATGGTAGAAGTTTGGAATTCTCTCCTGCAAAAGGCAATGGATATTTGATCAGTTGCTAATGTTGAAAGGGAGATTATTTTTAACCATAGATATTGGCATATGGGGCCAAGGTGTCTATATTAAGTTAGGTCACAGATCAAGCATGATCACACTGAATGACGGATCAGTCCCGGGGGAGTAAATGTTCTCCGTCTGTTAAGCTCCCGGCAGCTTTAAAAAGGGTTAAGAGAAGTTAGCTATGGTGCTCCCTAGGGTCAGAGGTTACTTATCCACTCTCTGGTGCAGTAACCTTTGCTGGTAAAGCAGGTGTGTAATCTCCCTCGAGCGTTGACATGTTCTGTCACAGCCCCAGCACCGTTTAACATTTTAAAAAGGATATATCTGGAATTGTGGCGAAGTGGGCAGTGAGGCCACTCGTAGGTCTAAATCTAACCCGTCCATCATAGAATCCTACAGTGCAACAGGAGGCCATTTGGCCCATCGAGTCTGCACCGACCACAATCCCACCCAGGCCCTAATCCTCATAACCCCATGCATTTACCCTAGCTAGTCCCCCTGACACTAATGGTCAATTTAGCATGGCCAATCCACCTAACCCACACATCTTTAGATTGTGGAAGGAAACCGGAGCACCCGGAGGAAACCCACGCAGACACGGGGAGGATGTGCACACTCCACACAGACAGTGACCCAAGCTGGGAATCGAACCCGGTTCCCTGGTGCTGTGAGGCAGCAGTGCCAACCACCGTGCTGCCCCTACAGCTGTTGCTTGATGTCCAGCTCATTGCTTTGGCCAAAGGGTTGCCGTGACAACATGGTACTTCAGATCATTTCCGCATTGTGGGGATTCGATGATTCAATGATGATTCCTCCTAATAATACACGCAAGAGGGGCCCATTCAGTCCCTCAAGCCTGTCCCACCACTCAGTTTCTACCGTGACCAATCTGCATCTCAACTTCAGTTACCGACCTTAAATCCCGTCTCTCTTGATACTCCTCACCAACAAACATCAACCAGAAATAGGGAAGGACAAAAGCGGAAAATGGGGCAAAAGCCATTTTGCCACCTCAGTGGCCCCGCAGTGACCTGAATTTCTTCGACTCCAGCTGTTGACAGAGGTTTGGTGGGAAGAGGAATTCGGGACAAGTTGCTTTTAATTCTTCGTTCACGGGATGGTGAGCATTGCTGACAAGAGTGGTATTTATTCCCATCCCTAAGAGGAGGTGGTGGCGAGCCGCCATCTTACCCAGTCTGCGTGGATTAGTATTTCATTGTAGCTTGATGCGCGATTGATTCACACGGGAGGCTAGAACGTACCCGGGAATAAAGGCTTTTATTCACTACAAATAGGAGCACACTACTCAACAATATTATCCCAGACTAAAGACTACTAGGAAGTAGCCGTGACCTTTATACTCCTGTAAGAAGGCGGAGTCCTGGGCGGAGCCGAACGGAGTGTACCACATAAACAGTAATAACAGGTGGAACACCCAACAACCCTAACCCCAACAGCAACGAGAGTAACATATATACAAGAGAATCATAGAAACCATACAGTACAGAAAGAGGCCATTCGGCCCATCGAGTCTGCACCGACCACAATCCCACCCAGGCCCTATCCCCATATCCCTACATATTTACCCACTAATCCCTCTAACCTACGCATCTCAGGACACTAAGGGCAATTTTTAGCATGGCCAATCAACCTAACCCGCACATCTTTTGGACTGTGGGAGGAAACCGGAGCACCCGGAGGAAACCCACGCAGACACGAGGAGAATGTGCAAACTCCATACAGACAGTGACCCAAGCCGGGAATCGAACCCAGGTCCCTGGAGCTGTGAAGCAGCAGTGCTAACCACTGTGCTACCGTGCCGCCCATACCGTACCCATAGTGGTAACCATCTATGGTTCACCACATAGCTTTAAGAGAACTGAGTGGCTAGCTAGCCCAGTTCAGGGCAGTTAAAAGGTTAACCGTGTTACTATGCGTCCGGGGTCACAACAGCGTGAGTATCAGGCTGCAGATCCTTCCACCAGACGCCAATGGCAGGCAGGAAGAGTGGGAGAGATTCCTGCTCTGCCCAAGATCGCAAGGAACTGCAAAAGGTCATGAATGTATCCCAGTCCATC
Source organism: Mustelus asterias (assembly GCF_964213995.1). Taxonomy (NCBI): domain Eukaryota; kingdom Metazoa; phylum Chordata; class Chondrichthyes; order Carcharhiniformes; family Triakidae; genus Mustelus; species Mustelus asterias. The sequence continues at coordinate 7,613,259 of NC_135811.1, read as the reverse complement.
ACGCAAACCAGCCTCCCATCCATTGACTCTGTCTACACTTCCCGCTGCCTCGGAAAAGCAGCCAGCATAATTAAGGACCCCACGCATCCCAGACATTCTCTCTTCCACCTCCTTCCTTCGGGAAAAAGATACAAAAGTCTGAGGTCACGTACCAACCAACTCAAGAACAGCTTCTTCCCTGCTGATGTCAGACTTTTGATTGGATCTACCTCGCATTAAGTTGATCTTTCTCTACACCCTAGCTATGACCGTAACACTACATTCTGCACTCTCTCCATTCCTTCTCTATGAACGGTATGTTCTATCCGTATAGTGCGCAAGAAACAATACTTTTCACTGTATGCTAATACATGTGACAATAATAAATCAAATCAAATCAAATCAAGGTGATGGGAATTTAGTCGGAAACTCCACCATCACTGTCCATAGCTCCAGACTTCAGTCATACAGCGATCAAATAAAAGCAGAATATTGCGGATGCTGGAATCTGAAACAAAAACAGAAAATGCTGGAAAATCTCAGCAGGTCTGACAGCATCTGTGGAGAGAGAGAATAGAGCCGACGTTTCGAGTCCAGATGACCCTTCGTCAGAGCTAAGAGCGAAGAGAATCAGCGGAGGTTTATACGATGAGGGTGGGAGGGGGGTGGGGGTGGAATGGGACAAAGGGAATATAAATGAGGAGACAGAGGGCTGAGAAGGTGCTAAAAGTGTCCATTAAGTGATCAGAATGCGAGAATGGCAGAACAGAGGTGCAGATTGTTAAAGAGCTGCCTGAGGAATGTGATAGTTGCCCTGAAGCCGGGGAGGGGGGAGGGGGTCGGGGGGGGGGGGGGGGGGGGGGGGCTGCGGGTGGGGGGGGGGAATGATAAAATGGATGAATGAGATTAAACAAAATTGAATAAAATAAATGGAAATGGGGTGAAGGTGGAAGGGAGAGTTCACCCTCTGAAGTTGTTGAACTCAATGGCGGCACGGTGGCACAGTGGTTAGCACTGCTGCTTCACAGCTCCAGGGACCTGGGTTCGATTCCCGGCTTGGGTCACTGTCTGTGTGGAGTGTGCACATTCTCCTCGTGTCTGCGTGGGTTTCCTCCGGGTGCTCCGGTTTCCTCCCACAGTCCAAAGATGTGCGGGTTAGGTTGATTGGCCCATGCTAAATTGCCCCTTAGTGTCCTGAGATGCGTGGGTTAGAGGGATTAGTGAGTAAAATATGTAGGGATATGGACGTAGGGCCTGGGTGGGATTGTGGTCGGTGCAGACTCGATGGGCCGAATGGCCTCTTTCTGTACTGTAGGGATTCTATTCTATGATTCTATCCTAATGTTCAGTCCAGAAGTGCCCAATCGGAAGATGAAGGTTCTGTTCCTCCAGTTTGCGTTGGGGTTCACTAGAACATTGCAAAAGGCCAAGAACGGACATGTGGACAGGAGAGCAAGGTGATGTGTTGAAGTGGCAAGCGACAGGAAGGCCTGGGTCCTGCGTGTGGACGGACTGAAGGTGTTCAGCAAAGCGGTCACCCAGTCTGCGTTTGGTCTCTCCGACGTAAAGTAGACCGCATTGGGAGCAGCGAATGCATTAGACCAGATTGAAGGCCTGTGAAGCACTGCTTCACCTGAAAGGAGTGTTTTGGACCTGGGATGGTGAGCAGGGAGGAGATATATCCGGTCAGACCCAGCGAGGATGGCAGGTCTGACTCTTTGAAGAACAGGAGTGAACCAGATGGTTCACTTATGACAATCTGGTAGTTTCATGGTCACCATTACTGATAGAAGCTTTTTATTCTAGATTTAGTGAATTTGAATTCCCCAACTCCCATGTAGGATTTGAACTCATGTCTCGAGATCATTAGTCCAGGCCACTGGATTACTGGTCCAGTAATGTGATCACAGTTTACTCAGGAAGTTTTGGGTTGCTGTGCCAACATGTATTGTTACAGGCATCATAGAATCCTAGAATCCTACAGTGCAGAAGGAGGCCATTCGGCCCAATGAGTCTGCACTGACCACAATCCCACCCAGGCCCTATCTCCATAACCTCATGCATTTACCCTAGCTAGTCCCCCTGACACTTAGGGACAATATAGCATGGTCAATCCAGCTAACCCGCACATCTTTGAACTGTGGGAGAAACCAGAGCACCCGGAGGAAACCCACGCAGACACGAGGAGAACGTACAAACTCCACACAGACAGTGACCCAAGCCAGAAATTTAACCCGGGTCCCTCTCGCTGTGAGGCAGCAGAGCTAACCACTGTGCCACCATGCCGCCTTAGGCATGTTGAAGTATGTTATGAATGCACCTTCCTTGGCCATCAGGTTCTGGGGCAGGACTCAAACCCAGAGCTTGTGGCTAAGTGGCAGAGACACTAACCCACTGCGCCACAAAACTGTCCTTATGCTCCTATACCCATTAATTTATTTATTCTTTGTGGCATACATTATTCTCAGCCTAGAGAGCAGACACTGTTACCCATTGCCTCTGCCTTGGATAATACCATTGTATGACCATTGGGTGATTGGTCAACAAAGGTGGCAATGGAGGAGTGAGCCCTTTCTTCCCGAATTCACCATTGTTCCCAGCAGCTGATAAAAATGGGAGGCGGGGGGGGCAGATCTGAAACAGGTTACCAAGCTGTTTTCTAACATCGCAAGGTCAGGATCTGCCTGCATGTCCTCACACCAATGTGGGCTGACACTGGTTTGTAGGGGGGCCTAGGGTTGCGATCTAAAGTTGTGTCAATCTCCAGAACATTGCAGCACTTTATTCCAGCTTTTTCAACCTGAAAGTGATGGGAAAACACGTGAGGCTTCCAACAGCAAGATGGGTTGGGTGCGAGAGAGATGCAGGCAATATTACTGAGGCAGAAATAGACATCATTGTGATAGAGATGGACATGGCCTGGAACCTCAGGCAATATTACCGAGGCAGAAATAGACATCATTGTGATAGATAAAAACAAAATACTGCTAGAATCTGAAACAAAAACAGAAAAATGCTGGAAAATCTCAGCTGGTCTAACAGCATCTGCGGAGAGAGAATAGATGTGGAGATGCTGGCGTTGGACTGGGGTAAATACAGTAAGAGTTTTAACAACACCAGGTTAAAGTTCAACAGGTTTATTTGGTAGCAAATGCCATTTGGTAACAAATTGCCCCTTAGTGTCCAAAGATGTGCAGTTTAGGTGGATATCCACTCCATCTGACGAAGGAGCAGGGCTCCGAAAGCTAATGGCATTTGCTACCAAATAAACCTGTTGGACTTTAACCTGGTGTTGTTAAAACTCTTACTGAGAGAGAATAGAGCCAACGTTTTGAGGCTGGATGACCCTTCGTCAGAGCTCTTTTTTTTTCTAGACTCCAAACGTTGCCTCTATTCTCTCTCCACAGATGTTGTCAGACCTGCTGAGATTTTCCAGCATTTTTCAATCATTGTGATGGAGATAGACATGGCCTTGGAACCTCAGCGTGAGGTCAAACAGATTAGCAACGATTAACAATTTGAATTTATTTGATGGGATTCTCTAATCCCTGATTCTGCCAACGAGAATGGAGAATTTTGCGTTCAGCCAAGACTCGATTCATTGCAGCGGAACCGGAGAGTCCCAGCCACGGGCGAGGTTGGAGTCTTTCAGGGGTTCTATTCGATTTGAGTACATGGGACATCGCTGGAGTCACCCTGTACTGATCAACACAGTTTATTTTTATCGTGAGGGGATACTCACTTGCAGACCAGCTTGAGGTTCTCAGGATTAGATAAGTACACATTTTCTCTTTTGTTTCACATCTTCCCCGCTCCCCCTCCCACCGCCATCAACACACCAATCCCCCCTCAGTGGGCAGAACCATCACCTCTGAGCTCGAAGATTGTGGGTTCAACTCCACTCCTAAGCCATTACCACATTATCGGGTTGAGGCTCCAGTACAACGCTGAGGGAGTGCCGCATTGTCGGAGACGCTATCTTCCTAATGAGACATTCAGGTGGCTGTAAAAGATCCAGTGTTACACTTTTGAATAAGAACTAGGAAGTTCTCCCCAATGGCCGAGGGCAGCACAGTGGCACGGTGGCACAGTGGTTAGCACTGCTGCCTCACAGCCCCAGGGACCCGGGTTTAGTTCTGGTCTTGGGCGACTGTCTGTACGGCGTTTGCACATTTTCCCCGTGCCTGCGTGGGTTTCCTCCGGGTGCTCCGATTTCCTCCCACTGTCTGAAAGATGTGCAGGTTAGGTGCATTGGCAATGCCAAATCCTCCCTCAGTGTACCCGAACAGGCGACTAGGGGATTTTCACACTAACTTCATTGCAGTGTTAATGTAAGCCTACTTGTGACACCAATAAATAAACTTAAACTTAAATTGCCCCTTAGTGTCCAAAGATGTGCAGGTTAGGTGGATTGGCCATGCTAAATTGCCCCTTAGTGTCCAAAGATGTGCAGGTTAGGTGGATTAGCCATGCTAAATATGTCGGGTTATGGGGATAGGGTGGGGGAGAGGGCCTGGTGAAGATACTCTGTCAGAGTGTTGGTGCAGGCCCGATGGGCCAAATGGCCTTTTCTGCTTCTAGGGATTCTATAATTCTATGAATATCCATCCCTCAATTAAAATCATTAAAAAAGAAGTGGACTATCTGGTCATTATCGCGTCACTCCTTGCAGGAGCTTGCTGTGAGGAAACTGGCTGCTCTGTTTGTTGTATTGTAACATTTCAAAAATAATTCCCCGCTTTGGGACACAAAAGGCACGAGAAAAACAAGAATTACTTTGCTTTCTGCTCTTTTGATTTGAGTTGATTTATTATTGTCACATGTATTGGTATACAGTGAAAGGTGTTGTTTCTTGCGCGCTATACAGACACACCACACCATTCATAGAGAAGGAAAGGAGAGTCCAGGATGCAGTGTTAGAGTCATAGCTAGGGTGTAGAGAAAGAAGCACATTTTGCTTTTCTCGACCTTTGGATCCTTAAGGAACCAAGGGAGATGGACAGGTGGGGTTGAGGTAGAAGATCAGCCATGATCCAGTAGAAGCAGCTGAGGGACTTCACTGGTGCATTCTGGGAGAAGTTGGCCCAGCAATATCTACCAAAAAGTGGGAAGTGGAAGATCTGGTGTCAAGGAGCGGTAAGCCCAAAACACGACATTAGTGTTTCCCTCCCTCCCTCCTCCTCTGACCAAGAAAAAAGGCCACTGTGAGAAGGTAAAAGTGAAGGTAAGAGTTTTATAAATTTTCTCAAATAAATTAATTGGTGTTTGAAATGTCGGTCAGTGGGGTTAAGTTCTGCACGTGGGAGATGTGAGAGATCTGTGACGCTTCCAGCATCTCGGACGACTACGTCTGCAGGAAGTGCACCCAATTGCAGCTCCTTACAGACCGCATGGATAGGTTGGAGCAGCAGTTGGATGAACTTAGGAGCATGAAGGAGGCGGAAAGTGTCATAGATAGGAGCTTTAGAGACATGATCACACCAAAGGCGCAGGCAAATAGATGGGTGACCGCTGGAAGGGGCAGGCAGTCAGTGCAGGAATCCCCTGTGGTCATCCCCCTCTCTAATAAGTACACCGTTTTGGATACTGTTGGGGGAGATGGCCTATCAGGGGATACCAGCAGCAGCAACCAAAGCAGTGGCACCACGGCTGGCTCTGTTGTTAAGCAGGGAGGGACAAAGAGCACTGGAGCAATAGTTATAGGGGACTCTATAGTTAGGGGTGCAGATAGGTGTTTCTGTGGAGGTGAAAGAGACTCCAGGATGGGATGTTGCCTCCCTGGTGCCAGGGTCCAGGATGTCTCTGAACGGACAGAAAGCATTCTGAAGGGAGAGGGTGAACAGCCAGAGGTCGTGGTACATATTGGTACTAACGACTTAGGCAGGAAGAGTGATGAGGTCCTGCAGCAGCAGTTTAGGGAGTTAGGTAGAAAGTTAAAAAGCAGGAACTCTAGGGTTGTAATCTCAGGATTACTCCCTGTGCCACGGTGACAGTGAGGCTAGGAATGGGAAGATAGTGCAGCTCAACATGTGGATAAACAGCTGGTGTAGGAGGGAGGGTTTCAGATATCTGGACCATTGGAATCTCTTCCAGGGTAGGTGGGACCTGTACAAGGAGGACGGGCTGCATCTAAACTGGAAGGGCATAAATATTCTGGCCGGGAGGTTTGCTAGTGTCACACGGGAGGATTTAAACTAGTTTGGCAGGTGGGTGGAAACCAAAGCAAAGGTGAATTAGCTGAAGGGGAACCCAGAGAGTAGGGCCAGTAAGACTCAGAGAAACAGCAGGCAGGGTGGGATTGCAAATCAGAGGGTCTGGTTGATTGAAGTGCATTTGTTTCAATGCGAGAAGTGTACAGGTAAGGCAGATGAACTTAGAGCTTGGATTAGTACTAGAAACTATGATGTTGTTGCCATTACGGAGACTTGGTTAAGGGAAGGACAGGATTGGCAGCTTAATGTTCCAGGATGCAGATGTTTCAGGCGGGATAGAGGGGGATGTAAAAGGGGTGGGGGAGTTGCACCACTGGTTAAGGAGAATATCACAGCTGTACTCCGGGAGGACACCTCGGAGGGCTCATACAGCGAGGCAATATGGGTGGAGCTCAGGAATAGGAAGGGTGTAGTCACAATGTTGAGGGTTTACTATAGGCCACCCAATTGCCAGTGGGAGATAGAGGAACAGATATGTAGCCAGATTTTGGCAAGGTGTAAAAGTAACAGGGTTGTTGTGGTGGGAGATTTTAACTTCCCCTAAATTGACTGGGACTCAGTGCTGGGGGCATGAATGGGGCAGAGTTTGTAAGGAGCTTCTTGAAACAGTATGTAGCTAGTCCAACGAGGGAAGGGGCCATACTGGACCTGGCATTGGGGAATGGGCCCGGCCAGGTGGTCGACGTTTCAGTATGGGAGCAGTTCGGGAACAGTGCCCACAAGTGCCCAGTAAGCTTTAAGGTACTGATGGATAAAGAAAAGTGTAGACCTCAAGTGAAGGTGCTAAATTGGGGGAAGGCTAATTACAACAATATTAGGCAGGAACTGAAGAATGTAGATTGGGGGCAGATGTTTGAGGGCAAATCAACATCTGGCATGTGGGAGGCTTTCAAGTGTAAGTTGATAGGGATTCAGGACCGGCACATTCCTGTAAGGATGAAGGATAAGTATGGCAAGTTTGGGAACCTTGGATAACGAGAGATATTGTGAGCCTAGTCAAAGAGAAAAAGGAAGCATTTGTCAAAGCTAGGAGGCTGGGAACACATGAAGCAAGTGTGGAATACAAGGAAAGTAGACAGAAACTTAAGCAAGGAGTAAGGAGGGCTAAAAGGGGTCACGAAAAAGCATTGGCCAGTAGGATTGAGGAAAATCCCAAGGCTTTTTATACATATATAAAGAGCAAGAGGGTACCCAGGTAGAGGGTTGGCCCACTCAAGGACAGGGGAGGGAATCTATGCGTGGAGCCAGAGGAAATGGATGAGGTATTAAATGAGGGGAGGTCGTGTCTCACGAACTTGATCGGGTTTTTGGAGGAAGTGACGAAGATGATTGATGAGGGTAAGGCAATGGATGTTGTCTACATGGACTTCAGTAAGGCCTTTGACAAGGTCCCTCATGGCAGACTGGTGCAGAAGGTGAAGTCGCATGGGATCAGAGGTGAGCTGGCAAGGTGGATACAAAACTGGCTCGGTCATAGAAGACAGAGTAGCAGTGGAAGGGTGTGTTTCTGAATGGAGGGCTGTGACAAGTGGTGTTCATGATGTGGAGATGCCGGCATTGGACTGGGGTGTTTGGTACAAGTGGTGTTCCTCAGGGATCAGTGCTGGGACCTTTGCTGTTTGTAATATACATCAATGATTTGGAGGAAAATGTAACTGGTTTGATTAGTAAGTTTGTGGATGACACAAAGGTTGGTGGATTTGCAGATAGCGATGAGGACCATCAGAGGATACAGCAGGATATAGATCAGTTGGAAACTTGGGCGGAGAGATGGCAGATGGAGTTTAATCTGGACAAATGCGAGATAATGCAGAAAGGAAATATATAGTAAATGGCAGAACCCTTAAGGCAAAGGCATTTGGGTGTACAGGTACACAGGTTACTGAAAGTGGCAATACTGAAGATAGTCAAGAAGGCATACGGCATGCTTGCTTTCATCAGCCGGGGCATTGAGTTTAAAAATTGGCAAGTCATGTTGCAGCTTTATAGAACCTTAGTTAGGCCGCACTTGGAATATAGTGTTCAATTCTGGTCGCCACACTACCAGAAGGATGTGGAGGCTTTGGAGAGGGTACAGAAAAGATTTACCAGGATGTTGCCTGGTATAGAGGGCATTAGCTATGAGGAGAGGTTGGTGAAACCTAGTTTGTTCTCACTGGAATGACAGAGGTTGAGGGGTGACCTGATAGAAGTCTACAAGATTATGAGAGGCATGGACAGAGTGGATAGTCAGAAGCTTTTTCCCAGGGTGGAAGAGTCAATTACTAGGGGGCACAGGTTTAAGGTGCGAGGGGCAAGGTTTAAAGGAGATGTACGAGGCAGATTTTTTACACAGAGGGTGGTGGGTGCCTGGAACTCGCTGCCGGGGGAGGTAGTGGAAGCGGATACGGTAGTGCCTTTTAAGGGGCATCTTGACAAATACAGGAATAGGATGGGAATAGAGGGATATGGTCCCTGGAAGGGTAGGGGGTTTTAGTTTGGTCAGGCAACATGGTCGGTGCGGGCTTGGAGGGCCGAAGGACCTGTTACCGTGCTGTAATTTTCTTTGTTCTTTTGTTCTTATCTCACTGAGCTGCAGAACAGGCTCAAAAGGCTGAATGGCCAGTTCCTGCTCCTATTTGTTAAGATCTTGCCTCCTTGGAGAGGCCAGCTGGAGGTTCTCAGGATGAGATTATTAGATGTGTTGTCTGTTATTTTGCCAGAGTTTCTTTACCACCCCTGCTTGGATTCCTTTACTTTCCTTGTTTTGTCCCTTCCTGTTACCTCAAATTCATAACAATCCCTGGAACTCTGCCAATCCTTGGCCCTTTTTCCTCTACAAGGCAGACACTGACTTTCAGCTTGAGCCAGTATTTTAGAAAGTTCGCCACAGCTGAACAGATATATTTGTTTGGACAAGAGCTCAACAATGCCCCTCATTGACAAAGCACCAAGACATTTTGTGATAAATTCCGTTTCCTTAAGTCTGACATCTTTTCCTTCCACATATCTCCAGCGATGCATCGTTTCCCAGAAGATGACATATTCGCTCCCCTCACACAATGTGCTATTGTCTGTCCCATTCCCTGGCAATGCTCATCCCCCAGCTAATATGGAAAATGCCCTCTGGCCAAAGTTCGCAATCCTTTTTCCCCAAAACAAACTCATGGATTTCCACACTTGCACAACCTCAGCATGGGTGGAGGGTGGGCTAGTTAAACTAGTTACCTCAGAGTACTAGTTAAACTTAAAAAAAACTAGTGGATTTCCACGCTTGCACAACCTCAGCACGGGTGGAGAGTGGGCTAGTTAAACTAGTTACCTCAGAGTACTAGTTAAACTCAACTGTAACTAATGGATTTCCACACTTGCACAACCTCAGCATGGGTGGAGGGTGGGCTAGTTAAACTAGTTACCTCAGAGCACTAGTTAAACTCAAATAAAACTAATGGATTTCCACACTTGCACAACCTCAGCATGGGTGGAGGGTGGGCTAGTTAAACTAGTTACCTCAGAGTACTAGTTAAACTAAAAAAAAACTAGTGGATTTCCACGCTTGCACAACCTCAGCACGGGTGGAGAGTGGGCTAGTTAAACTAGTTACCTCAGAGTACTAGTTAAACTCAACTGTAACTAATGGATTTCCACACTTGCACAACCTCAGCATGGGTGGAGGGTGGGCTAGTTAAACTAGTTACCTCAGAGCACTAGTTAAACTCAAATAAAACTAATGGATTTCCACACTTGCACAACCTCAGCACGGGTGGAGGGTGGGCTAGTTAAACTAGTTACCTCAGAATACTAGTTAAACTCAAGTTAAACTAATGGATTTCCACATTCACACAGCCTCAGCATGGGTAGGCCAGTTAAACTAGTTACCTCAGAGTACTAGTGACACTAATAAATAAACTTTAAACTTAGTAAATAATTATTTATCATTGGTAATAAATTCTTTTACACTTTGAGCCACAACGAATCGCCTTCAATATATTACAAAGGCTAAGTAATTTTAGTGCAGAAAACAACATGAGGAATTGAGGAGGGAATCTAGGGTCAAGCGGGAAGTCCTCCTTAGGTGATGTCCAGTTTGTTGGGGGAAGGGAAGGCGGAAAATTCGCTTTTTATGTATTAGTGTCACAAGTAGGCTCACATTAACACTGCCATGAAGTTACCGTGAAAACCCCCTAGTCGCCACACACCTGTTCGGGTACACTGAGGGAGGGTCTAGCACGGCCAATGCACCCTAACCAGCACATCTTTCAGACTGTGGGAGGAAACCGGAACACCCGGGGGAAACCCACGCAGACACGGGGAGAACGTGCAGATTCCACACAGACAGTGACCCAAGCCGGGACTCGAGCCCAGGTGAGACAGCAGTGCTAACCGCCGTGCCACCCTTTCAGACGGAAAACTTTTGTCAAATTAGTTAATAGTTCAATTTGTATTGGGGCCATGCCAGCAAGGCTTTGCAAAGCCTTTGCAACCCAGCTGATAAAATAGGTTTTCACCCATCCCATCAGTTAAGGCACTCAAATTCCAGAGGGTTTGAACCAAGACGGGCCGCTCCTCTTAAAGAACAAGGGTAACCGCGCGATATTGCAAAGGTGTTAATCAAACACTTTAGACCGTGGGACATTGAAACAATGGCAAAGCAGAGCCAGACGATAATTTTCCCACCTTGACACAGACTGATTAATGTGTGAGCGCATTGTAAAACTCTCAATCACCGACTGGCTCAATAAATCAATTTTATGAAGGAAGTTCAGTGGAACATTGCAAACCCTCTTGCTGCCGTGTTATTAATGGCTTTTTGATCCAGACGCTGCAGCCCGCGCGGAAAGATTTATTTCATTCAGCAGACAAATGCGAAAAGCGTTACCTTGCTTTAATGAGATAGTGGAACTCCTTTCCTCATAGAGTGCCCAGCCTGTCAGACAGCATGTTCAGAGTGTGTCTGATCGATTGATTTCTGCACAGTTTCTCTGCCCCCCCCCCCCCCCCCCTTGACAAAGAAAGACAGAGAGGAATAAAGGAGAAAGGCAGACTTGCATTTCTGTATCACCTTTTCCAACCCCAGGATACCCCCCAGAGCGCTTTCCAGCCAATTAAATATTTAGCAAGTGCAGCAACACTGCAGATCTTCTGTGTCCTTTCAGCAATGCTGCTCAGTGAGGGGTGGGTATTGGAGCAGGACACTCCTGCTCTTCTTCGAAATAGCGTTGTGGGGTATTTGCAGCCACGTGAGAGGGCAAATTGGACCTCAGTTCAATGTTTCATCCGAAAGGTGGCACCGTCAACAGTGCAGCACTCCCTCAGTACTGTACTGGATGCGTCCACTTGTACTTTGTGCCCAAGTCTCTAGAGTGGGAAACATGGAAGCCAATTGGCTGCATAAGTTCTCGTGGTAGTACTTGGAAGCAGGATAGAGGAGTTCTCCCACTGGAGACCAATACATATCCTTCAACCTGAAGACTGGACTGATGATTCCATCTTCACATAATTAAGGTGCAGAAGGAGGCCACTTGGCCAATTGTGTTTACACTGGCTCTCCAAATGGGCATTATGACTTAGTGCCACTCCCCTGCCTTTACCTCATACCCCTGCACATTGTTTCGATTCAAATAATCATCTAATGTCCTCTTGAATGCCTCGATTGGACCTGCATCCGCCAGGGAGTGAATTCCAAACCCAAATCACTCACTGTGTGAATAAGCTTATTCTCACATCTCATTTGCCTCTTTTGCAAATCACTTTAAATCTCTGTCCTCTCGTTCTCGATCCTTTTACGAGTGGGAATAGTTTCTCCCTGTCTACTCTGTCCAATCCCCTCATTATTTGGGACATCTCCATCAAGTCTCCTCTTAGTTTTCTGCTCTCCAAGAAGAACAGTCCCAACCCTTTCAATCTATCCTCAGAACTGAAGTTTTCTCTTTCACCTTTTCACAAAACTATCCCGTGAGAAGGTGGGGGGGAGGGAGGATGGTGCAGGAGAGGGGCAAGGAATAGCACAGTGCGTAAAGCATCCAACTGACAGCTGACAACCTTCACATGCTTCCATGTTTGATGGAAGATCCCATTCAACTCATCCCAAAATGCGATAATCAGAGAGGCTTACTCGATATCATGTTGTGTCCTCTATCCCAGTTAGGATGCCCTGTGTAGCCTGATTCTCTCATGTTTGGCAGGCCTGGTGTGAGGGGTTGGGTGGCACAGTGGCACAGTAGTTAGCACTGCTGCCTCACAGCGCCAGGGACCTGGTTCGATTCCGGCCTCGAGTCGCTGTTTGTGTGGAGTTTGCACATTCTCCTCGTGTCTGCGTGGGTTTCCTCCGGGTGCTCGGGTTTCCTCCCACGCTCCAAATATGTGCGGCTTAGGTTGATTGGCCATGCTAAATTGACCCAAGTGTCAAAAAGATTAGCAGTGTTAGCAAGTGTTAGATTTGGTTGTGGGAGAGCACTTTGGAGATAGTGACCACAATTCAGTGTCTTTTGTTATTGCAATGGAGAGGGATAGGGCCGTACGGCAGGGCAAGGTTTATAATTGGGGGAGAGGTAATTATGATGCGATTAGGCAAGAATTAGGAGGCATAAGATGGGAACAGAAACTGTCAGGGAAAGGCACTAATGAAAAGTGGAACTTTTTCAAGGAACAAATACTGTGTGTCCTTGATAGGTATGTCCCTGTCAGGCAGGGAGGAAATGGCCGAGTGAGGGAACCATGGTTCACAAAAGAGGTGGAATGTCTTGCAAAAAGGAAGAGGGAAGCTTATGTAGGGATGAGGAAACAAGGTTCAGATGGCTCGATTGAGGGTTACAAGTTAGCAAGGAATGAGCTGAAAAAGGGGCTTAGGAGAGCTAGGAGGGGACACGAGAAGTCCTTGGCGGGTCGGATCAAGGAAAACCCCAATGGCTTTTTACTCTTATCTGAGGAATAAAAGAATGACCAGGGTGAGGTTAGCGTCGGTCAAGGACAGTAGTGGGAACTTGTGTATGGAGTCAGTAGAGATAGGCGAGGTGATGAATGAATACTTTTCTTCAGTATTCACCAAGGAGAGGGGCCATGTTTTTGAGGAAGAGAAGGTGTTACAGGCTAATAGGCTGGAGGAAATAGATGTTCGGAGGGAGGATGTACTAGCAGTTTTGAATAAACTGAAGGTCAATAAGTCCCCTGGGCCTGATGAAATATATCCTAGGATTCTTTGGGAGGCAAGGGGTGAGATTGCAGAGCCTTTGGCTTTGATCTTTGGGTCCTTACTGTCCACGGGGATGGTGCCAGAGGACTGGAGAGTGGCGAATGTTGTTCCTCTGTTTAAGAAAGGGAATAGAAATGACCCTGGTAATTATAGGCTGGTTAGTCTTACTTCGGTGGTTGGTAAGTTGATGGAAAAGGTCCTTAGGGATGGGATTTACGACCATTTAGAAAGATGCGGATTAATCCGGGATAGTCAGCACGGATTCGTGAAGGGCAAGTCGTGCCTCACAAATTTGATAGAATTTTTTGAGGAGGTAACTAAGTGTGTTGATGAAGGTAGGGCAGTTGATGTCATATACATGGATTTTAGTAAGGTGTTTGATAAGGTCCCCCCATGGTCGGCTTATGATGAAAGTAAGGAGGTGTGGGATAGAGGGAAAGTTGGCCGATTGGATAGGTAACTGGCTATCTGATCGAAGACAGAGGGTGGTGGTGGGTGGAAAATTTTCGGACTGGAGGCAGGTTGCTAGCGGAGTGCCACAGGGATCAGTGCTTGGTCCTCTGCTCTTTGTGATTTTTATTAATGACTTAGAGGAGGGGGCTGAAGGGTGGATCAGTAAATTTGCTGATGACACCAAGATTGGTGGAGTAGTGGGTGAGGTGGAGGGCTGTTGTAGACTGCAAAGAGATATAGATAGGATGCAAAGCTGGGCTGAAAAATGGCAGATGGAGTTTAACCCTGATAAATGTGAGGTGATTCATTTTGGTAGGACTAATTTAAATGTGGATTACAGGGTCAAAGGTAGGGTTCTGAAGACTGTGGAGGAACAGAGAGATCTTGGGGTTCATATCCACAGATCTCTGAAGGTTGCCACTCAAGTGGATAGAGCTGTGAAGAAGGCCTATAGTGTGTTAGCTTTTATTAACAGGGGGTTGGAGTTTAAGAGCCGTAGGGTTATGCTGCAACTGTACAGGACCTTGGTGAGACCACATTTGGAATATTGTGTGCAGTTCTGGTCACCTCACCATAAGAAGGATGTGGAAGCGCTGGAGAGAGTGCAGAGGAGATTTACCAGGATGCTGCCTGGTTTGGAGGGTAGGTCTTATGAGGAAAGGTTGAGGGAGCTAGGGCTGTTCTCTCTGGAGCGGAGGAGGCTGAGGGGAGACTTAATAGAGGTTTATAAAATGATGAAGGGGATAGATAGAGTGAACGTTCAAAGACTATTTCCTCGGGTGGATGGAGCTATTACAAGGGGGCATAACTATAGGGTTCATGGTGGGAGATATAGGAAGAATGTCCGAGGTAGGTTCTTTACTCAGAGAGTGGTTGGGGTGTGGAATGGACTGCCTGCAATGATAGTGGAGTCAGACACTTTAGGAACATTTAAGCGGTTATTGGATAGGCACATGGAGCACACCAGGATGATAGGAAGTGGGATAGCTTGATCTTGGTTTCAGATAAAGCTCGGCACAACATCGTGGGCCGGAGGGCCTGTTCTGTGCTGTACTGTTCTATGTTCTATGTTCTATAGCAGGGTAAATATGTGGGGTTATGAGAATAAGGCTTGAGTGGGATTATGGTTGGTGCAAACTTGATGGGCTGAATGGCCTCCTTCTGCACTGTAGGGATTCTATGGATAACAATCTATGGTATCTGATGACAAGAACTAATTGCTGCAATTGTATAGGGCGTTGGTGAGACCACACCTGGAGTATTGTGTGCAGTTTTGGTGTCCTTACCTGAGGAAGGATGTCGTTGCTATAAAAGGGAGTACAGCGAAGGTTTACCAGGCTGATTCCTGGGATGGCCGGTCTGTCATATGAGGAGAAACGGCATGGACAAGTTGGACCGAATGGCCTGTTTCCATGCTGCAAACCTCTTTGACTCTATGATATTCACTGGAGTTTAGAAGAGTGAGAAGGAATCTCACAGAAGCTTATAAAATTCTAACAGGGTTCGACAGGGTAGATTCAGAAAGAATGTTCCCAATAGTGTGGGATTCCAGAACTCAGGGTCATAGTTTGAGGATAAGGGGTAAACATTTTGGAACTGAGGTGTGGAGAAATTTCTTCACCCAGAGGGTGATGAATGAGTGGAATTCACTGTGACAGAAAGTAGCTGAGGCCAAAACATCTGATTTCAAGAAAAAAATTAGATATAGCTCTAGGAGCTAAAGGGATCGAGGGATATGGGGGGAAGGGGGTGTGGTGAACCATTGTTGGTTACCACCAGGAGTGCTGAGCCATGGTCTGGCCAGTACTATGAGTCTGTAGATATGTTACTGTTGGGGTTAGGGTTGGGCTGTTCTACCTGTTAATATAGTCCTATGGTACACCCCAGTTGGCTCCGCCTCCTTGGAGAGGTATAAAGGTCACTGCTCTGCCTGGTGACCCTTTAGTCTGGGATTGTATATTGTATATAGTAGCTCCGTTATTGTTGGCAATAAAAGCCTTTATTTCCCGGGTACATCCAGCCTCCCGTGTGATTTATCACGCATCAGGGGGGAATCAGGAAGTTGAATTCGATGATCAGCCATGATCAAAATGAATGGCAGAGCAGGCTCGAAGGGCCGAATGGCCTCCTCCTGCTTCTAGTTTCTATGTTTCTGTATGATTAATGATGTGATGGAAGAGAGGGATTCGCCACTTCATGAGGGAAAAAGGTTTTAAGAATTTTTTTTTAATCCTTAAATCTGGTGTTCAATTTTACTCTCTGAGGTAGAGATTTATCGCTTAAAAAAACACTGCAACAGTATGTTTTAGTCTTGGCTAAAATGATTAAAGGCGTTGATAGAATAGATAAAGAGGAACTATTTCCTCTGGTGGTGGGGAGGTGGGGGAGTGTCTACAACTCGAGGACATAACCTGGAATTGAGAGCAAGGCCACCCAGGGACATCACAAAGCATTTCTTCACAAAGAGGTTCCGGAACTCTCTCCCAAAATGCTGCTGAGGGGGAATGGGGGAGTGCGGGGGTGGAATTCAAAATTTCAGAGTGGAGATTGATAGATTGTCGTGAGGTCAGGGAAATATCGGATATGAAACCAAGGTAAAAAAGATACAAAAGTCTGAGGTCACGTACCAACCGACTCAAGAACAGCTTCTTCCCTGCTGCTGTCAGACTTTTGAATGGACCTACCTCGCACTAAGTTGATCTTTCTCTACACCCTAGCTATGACTGTAACACTGCATTCTGCAACCTCTCCTTTCCTTCTCTATGAATGGTATGCTTTGTCTGTAAAGCGCGCAAGAAACAATACTTTTCACTGTATACTAATACATGTGATAATAATAACTCAAATCAAATCAAATCAAGGTAAATGGAGTTAAGATACAAATCAGCGGAACAGGCTACTACTGGTCCTATGTTTCTGAAAACAAAGAAGCCAAAGGAAAGACTTGCGTTTATATTGAGCTTTCGATGACCATCGACTGCTGTGCCAGGGCTGGGTGCTGGGTGCCCACATTTGCTGCGAGCTTAAATGGCGATGCACGCGCAAAATTCCACGTGAGTTGGGAAGCGAGTTTCCCCCTCCCTCGCTGGTGATGTAATGTAGTGCCCGCCCAC
This sequence comes from Mustelus asterias, assembly GCF_964213995.1. Taxonomy (NCBI): domain Eukaryota; kingdom Metazoa; phylum Chordata; class Chondrichthyes; order Carcharhiniformes; family Triakidae; genus Mustelus; species Mustelus asterias. Next base: position 7,596,331 of record NC_135811.1, on the reverse strand, counting down.
CAAGGGAGGGAACCTCGTTTCCATATATTTTAATACATTAGCCTAGTATTAAAGACCTGCCCAGACACATGATTCCCCCCTCCCCTCACTAAATATTCCCCCCTCACTAAATATTCCGCCCTCACTAAATATTCCCCCCTCACCAAAGAGACAACATGTCTGCCAAATTTACAACAGCTATACAAGAACAGGAATCAGTCGAGGGAAACCCGCCACGGTGCCAAGATGAGTATAGCCCTGGGGCGAGAGGGACATACCTGGGTAGTGCCCTGGCACAGCTTGGCACTGCTTCTGGCACAGGTTGGCACTGACCCCTGTGCCAGGGGGCAGTGCTAGGGGCGGGCCCTTTGAGATGCACCTTTGGGGGGAATTCCCCCCCCCCCCCCCCCCGATGTGTGGTGGTGGGAGAGTCCATACCTGTGGAGGGGGCATGGCGATGGCAATGAGGGGGGCAGTGTAGAGGGGGGGATGATGGCAGTGAGGGGTTTGCGACAGCTGTGAGGGGGGAATAGTGCATGCGATACTGCTGCAAAGGGGGGGGGGTTAGGGGAAGAGAGCCCCTGATACCCCTGTGGTGGGGAAGGGTCACCCTGATATTTGTGGAGAGAGAGGTCCGTGGGAGGGGGAGAGTTTAAGTCCAGCGCTGATTGGGGCACCTTTTAAAGATGGTGCCCCGATGTCTGTGGAGCCGGCCTTGCTGACTCCATCAGGCCCCACCTCTCCAGAGTGACAGCGTAAACCATTACCCAGACTCTCTGTGGACCGAGTGCCAGAAATCTGGTCTGAAAACTCGGCCGTGCAACTTGTAAATGTCACCATTTTTCCACGAGACAAGGGACGGGAGTTTCCGACCACGCTCGTCCCAAAACCGGAAAATCCCGGCTAATGGAATCCCTGGTCAACGGAACTTTGTATGGTACCCTCCGCCCACCCCCCTTCCACTCCCACCTGCTACAATTCCCGTGGCTGGCGGGACGGGAAAATTCCGGTGAAGGACTTTTTTCACAATTAACCTCAGCATGGCGGCAAAGCCCCACGGAGCATTGTTGGCAGAGGTGCGACTCCCTTTGAGCTGGTGCAGTACCATCAATCAGAACAATGCCTCGAGGAAGATGGGAGTCGGAACCCGGTGTGGAACAGCTTCCACCGGGTTAGAGAATCCTGAAGGCAAATCAGAAAGTGGGTAAGGGAATTCACTCAACCTTACCCCTTGACCTGCCAGTCAACATCAACTTGCATTTATGTCGTACTTTCAATGTTGTAAAACATCTCAATGTTTCACATATTGGCACTCAGATAGGAAGATTTACCCTGTTCACTTTCAGATTTTCACTCCATCTGACGAAGGGGCAGCGCTCCGAAAGCTTATGGTATTTGCTACCAAATAAACCTGTTGGACTTTAACCTGGTGTTGTGAGACTTCTTACTGCACTTTTACCAATGCAGATCCTTCTTCTAAAGGAACTTCCAATTCTTTAACAGCCACAGTTGGATTCGAACTTGTTTTCACTGGACTGTGAGTTCAGGAGAATAGGAACAAAGAGTTGCATTTATATATCGCCTTTTGCAGCATCAGGACCTGCCAAACTGCTTGATAGACAATTAAGTAATTTTTGCTGTGTAGTCATTGTTAATGTAGGAAGTTACTACAGCAATTCACCAAAGATCCTTAGACGGCACCTTCCAAACCCACAGCCACTTCCATCTGGAAGGACAAGGGCACCTGCGAGTTCATAGAATCCATAGAATCATAGAATCCCTACAGTGCAGAAGGAGGCCATTTGGCCCATCGAGCCTGCACTGACAGCAATCGCACCCAGGCCCTATCCCCTTGTATTTACCCTGCTAGTCATCCTGACACTAAGGAACAATTTAGCATGACCAATCAACCTAACCCACACATCTTTGGACTGTGGGAGGAAACTGGAGCACCCGGAGAAAACCCATGCAGATACGGGAAGAACATGCAGACTCCACACAGACGGTGACCCGAAGCCGGAATTGAACCCGGGTTCCCGGCGCTGTGAGGCAGCAGCGCTAACCACTGTGTCAATGTGCTGCCCATTCCCCTCCAAGCCACTCACCATCGTGGTTTGGAAATATATCGCCGTTGCTTCACTGTTCCTGAATTAAAATCCTGGAATTCCCTCACTAACGGGATTGTGGGTCAACCCACAGCACGTGGACTGCGGCGATTCAAGAAGGCAGCTCACCACCACCTTCTCAAGGGCAACTAGGGGTGGGCAATAAATGCTGGCTTAGCCAGCAACGCCCATGTCCCAGGAATGAATAAAAATGTTATTTTGTGCACAGCAAGCTCCCACGAACAGCAGTAGATACATGGGAACGCCACCACCTGCAATGACCAGATAATGTTGATTGAGGAATAAATACCATCTCCTCCTCATCTTTGAAATAGTGCAGTGGAATTTCTTATAGCCATCTGAGAGGATAGGAAAACCCTCTCAGTTTAATATCGGGGTGGCACGGTGGCACAGTGGTTAGCACTGCTGCCTCACAGTGCCAGGGACCCAGGTTCAATTCCCAGCTCGGGTCACTGCCTGTGTGGAGTTTGCACATTCTCCCCGTGTCTGCGTGGGTTTCCTCCGGGTGCTCCGGTTTCCTCCCACAGTCTGAAAGATGGGCTGGTTAGGTTCATTGACCCAATCAGGCACCAGAGTGTGGCGACTAGGGGGATTTCACAGTAACTTCATTGCAGTGTTAATGTAAGCCTTACTTGTGACTAATAAATAAATAAATAAAGTACTCATGCGAAAGACAGCACCTCTGACAGTTCAGCACTCCCTTGTCACAGACTTTGGGTAGAGACAACACTTAAACCCAGAGTACTCAAATTCCAAGGTTTAATAACTTGAGCACAAGTGAGAACACAATGCAGCGCCCAGCATTGCAGGCTGCTCTGTGATTCATACAGAAAGTTTAGCAGTTATAGTTACTTACAGCAAATGAGAAACAGGCATTTTTTCTAATCCTTCATTTGCATACATATCCACCAATCATAGCCTAGCCTTTTGCCCTTTCTCATCCAATAGAAAACCAATCCGTCATTAGCATGACATGTCCCCATATCTTGCTATTTGGTAATTGTCATGGTAACTTGTTCTTTGTTTTCATGCTGTGTCCTAGCCTGGAATGCAGTGTTTATGGAACAAGGTTTTAGATAATAATTATTAATTAATTAATTATTAAGCAATTATTAATTAATAATTAGATATTAATAAGGGGATCAGAAGTTATGGGGAAAAGGCAGGAGAATGGGGATGAGAAAAATATTAGCGATGATTGAATGGTGGAGCCGAGTGGCCTAATTCTGCTCCTATGTTTTATTGTCTTATGGTCTTATATACTCACTTATCCTGAGTGCGTAAGCACTGGCCTTACTGAGGGCCTGACTGAAGGCCTTGTTTGGCTAATAATCATCTTCCATTACTTGAGAGAGTTTCTTTGACAATACAGCACAGACTCAATGGGCCGAATGGTCTCCTTCTGCACTGTAGGATTCTCTGATTCCATGATTAATTATGGGACTTTAATTTTCACAATTGTTTATAACCTAACTTCCACACCCTCAGTAGCGCACTTGGAGGGCCAGCTGTGAATTTTGTGCACAAGTCCTGCAGTAGGGTTTAAACCCATGACCGCTTGCCCCAGAGGTGAAAGTGCTGCCAATTTAATAATCCGGTGACATAATCATTGTCATAACTAAAGCAGACAGACTGTCCGCGGGGGCTAAAGTCAGGGCGGAGGAGGTAAGTGGTCCTTGGTGGCTGTGTGAAGATCTCTGGCCTGCAGGGGTGATTGGCCTGAGCTGGGCTTCAGGTGCAAAGCTTTATTTGGGCTGCGCTTGTCCAAATCAGCCTGCTCCCCGTAGACCTACTTCAAACAATTCCGGAGATTCCCATTCCCTGAACTCCTGCGCTGTTTGGACTTTGTACATTTATTTAGGAAAACAATCCGCCAGCGATCGTGTCGCCAGGGAATGAAAAGAAAAACAAGTTTCCTTTCACACACAGCAAAAATGTCAGAAATTACGCACTGCAGATCCTAAAACTGGTGGGACTGGCTAAACCTGATACGTTAACTCCAAAACGTTGACGGAGAGTGACTGATGTCCAGGCGGTTATTGTTTCTGCAATAGCAAAGTTATTTTTATACTCTCCTCTCATTTTCTCTTTCGCTTTAGGGTGGCACGGTGGCACAGTGGTTGGCACTGCTGCCTCACAGCGCCAGGGACCCGGGTTCGATTCCCGGCTTGGGTCACTGTCTGTGTGGAGTCTGCACGTTCTCCCCATGTCTGCGTGTATTTCCTCCGGGTGCTCCGGTTTCCACCCACAGTCCGAAAGACGTGCTGGTTAGGGTGGATTGGCCATGCTAAATTCGCCCTCAGTGTACCCGAACAGGCGCCAGAGTGTGGCGACTGGGGAATTTTCACTGTAACTTCATTGCAGTGTTAATGTAAACCTACTTGTGACCAATAAATAAACTTTAACTTTAACTTTTGCTTGGTTTGATATCAGTAAAGTCTGTTTCATGCTTTGGGATAGCTATGGGCATATCTCACCTCTTTGAGCACTGCTGCCTTACAGCGCCAGGGACCCGGATTCGATTCCCGGCTTGGGTCACTGTCTGTGTGGAGTTTGCACGTTCTCCCCGTGTCTGCGTGGGTTTCCTCCGAGTGCTCCGGTTTCCTCCCACAGTCTGAAAGATGTGCTGGTTAGGGTGCATTGACCCGAACAGGTGTCGGAATGTGGCGACTCGGGGAATTTCGCGGTAACTTCATTGCAGTGTTAATGTAAGCCTTACTTGTGACACTAATAAATAAACTTTACTTTTAACTTGACCTTTTACCCACGGTACAGGAGGCAATGCCGGTCATTTTCAAGGAGGTAGCTTTGGGAGAAAAACGGTTACCCCCCCGCCCCCCCTACTCCCCCTCCCGTCAGCAGTAGATAACCAATTAGACCAATGAAAGTGCCAATTGTGGGCACCCCTCAAGCTCTTCCAATGGCAATCGGGCCTCCCTGTTGTGGAAGGAGCCTGTATATAACGTGGTTGAAGTCTCCTGAGAATAATGGGCAAGCACAGTATTAGTTTGAAAGATTTCCAGCAGGTACCTCTATCTCGGCTTCCGACTGACTGCGGCAGCGCCAACTTCTTCTAGCCACCCAGAGCCTTGGGCACTGCCATTGGCCCACACAGCTGCAGAGCCCACCCATGGTTCCTAATAGGACGGGTCTCCTGAAGACTCCTTCCCTTCTCTAAATTCTCCTCCAGGATCCGGCCAAAGCCTCTTCTGGGTTCCCAACTTGGAATTCAGCTTGGCGGCAGGATTGGGGCTCCGGAAGAATCATAGAATCCCTGCAGTGCAGAAGGAGGCCATTCGGCCCATCGAGCCCGCACCAAATCTCTGAGAGAGCACTCCACCCAGGCCTCTCCCACCCTACCCCTGTAATCCTGTGCATTTAGCATGGTCTATCAGCCTAACCTGCACGTTTGGAGTGTGGGAGAAAACCGGAGCACCCGGAGGAAACCCACGCAGACACAGGGCGAACGTGTAAGCTCCCAGTGTCCTGAGGCCAGAATTGAACCCAGATCCCTGGCGCTGTGAGGCAGCAGTGGTAATCACTGTACTATAAGTGTAATTATAGATGGATGGAATAAAGTGGGGTAAGTAACACTCACCCACCACCCTCCCCTCTCCCGCTAACAACTTATTCACCTTGTGACCTCCGTTAGCATCCCAGATGAGCATTCTACTAAACATAACAAAGGGGTTGCGACAAGGCAACTTCCTTCATCCTGAAGGCTTAGTTGATTAAAAAAATTATTGTGATGCTGAGTCTCATATAGACCAGGAAAATCTGAGGTCCAATCCCTGCTATACCCTGAGTTAGATTGAACCTTTAAATCATAGAATGGCTATAACACAGAAGGCCACTCAGTCCATTGTCATGTGTATGGGTAGTCTTTCATTTGATTTGATTTATCATTGTCACATGTATTAACATACAGTGAAAAGTATTGTTTCTTGCGCGCTATACAGACAAAGCATACCGTTCATAGAGAAGGAAATTAGAGAGTGCAGAATGTAGTGTTACAGTCATAGCTAGGTGTGGTGAACCATAGTTGGTTACCACTATGAGTGCTGAGCCATGGATGGTCAGCACTATGGGTGTTTGTAGATATGTTACTGTAGTTACTGTTGGGGTTAGGGTTGGGCTGTTCTACCTGTTGATATTGTTCTGTGGTACGCTCCAGTTGGCTCCGCCTACCAGGGGAAGTATAAAGGTCACTGCACTGCCTGGTGACCCTTTAGTCTGGGATTGTATTGTATATAGTGTGCTCCATTCTTGGCAGTAATAAAAGCCTTTATTTCCCGGGTACAATCTAGCCTCCCGAGTGATTTAATCGCGCATCACTAGGTGTAGAGAAAGATCAACTTAGTGCGAGGTAGGTCCATTCAAAAGCCTGATGGCAGCAGGGAAAAAGCTGTTCTTGAGTCATTTGGTACGTGTCCTCAGACTGTACGATCTGTACGATCAACTAGTTCCACTCTCGCACCTTTTCTCTTTGGATAATTATCCAAATTTCCTTCTGGAATCCTTGATTGAACCTCCCCCACTGTCTGGGATCTCAGATAGTGCATCCCAGATCCTAACCGCACACTCCATAAAAAGGTTTCTCCTCATGTCACCTCTGGGTATTTTGCCAATATCTCAAACTGCGTCTTGTGGTCCTCAATTCCTGCGTTCAGTTACACTTTGACATAGAACAGGACGTGGCATCTAGAAATTACCCTTCAGGGTTGGGTACTGAGGCTGGAGGGAAAAAAACAGAAAGATGATTCCAGGGATCGGGAATGTGAGTTGCCAGGGAAGTCGGTCCTTTGGAAAGGAAAGGGCTTTCAAAGTGGTCTTTGTTGGTAGTTTTAGGCGTGGTAAGGGAATTGGCAAAGTCAGTTCAGTCAAATTGTTGGCAATGGAGAAGGGTTAAAGGGCTTTGGTTAACAACGATGAAGATAGGGGAAAGGCGGGGTCTTTCACCCAGGAAGTGATGCAATTGTGCACCAAGTTACTCAGGAAGCTTACAGATGTGGATAATGTAAGTAGATTCAACAGGCAAAATATATTTCTGGAAGTTGGGTGATTTGCTTAGAAGGTAGATGTGGTTGAGATTACTGAAACGGGGCATGATCGCATTAATAATCTTTTAAAATTCTTGAGGGTGAAATTGATCTACGCTAACATTGCGAAATGGGCTCACAGCACATTGACAAACCAGTTTTCGCTGCATCCAATCATCTTTCTATGAACAGTAAGAAGTCTCACAACACCAAGTTAAAGTCCAACAGGTTTATTTGGAATCAAGAGTTTTCGGAGCGCTGCTCCTTCATCAGGTGAGTGGAGGTTAGTTCACAAACACGGCACATATAGACAAAGACACAACTGCAAGATAATTACAGATTATAATTACAGATACAGATGGTTGGAATGCGAGTCTTTATAGGTAATCAAGTCGTTATAGGCACAAACAGTGTGTGTGGAGAGAGGGATAATCACAGGTTAAATCACAGGAGGGGCGGCACGGTAGCACAGTGGTTAGCACTGCTGCTTCACAGCTCCAGGGACCTGGGTTCGATTCCTGGCTTGGGGTCACTGTCTGTGTGGAGTTTGCACATTCTCCTCGTGTCTGCGTGGGTTTCCTCCGGGTGCTCCGGTTTCCTCCCACAGTCCAAAGATGTGCAGGTTAGGTTGATTGGCCATGCTAAAATTGCCCCTTAGTGTCCTGAGATGCGTAGGTTAGAGGGATTAGTGGGTAAATATGTAGGGATAAGGGGGTAGGGCTGGGGTGGAATTGCAGTCGGTGCAGACTCGATGGGCCAAATGGCCTCTTTCTGCACTGTAGGGCTTCTATGATTCTATGATTCTAAGAGGTGTGATAAAAGCAAATTACTGCAGATGCTGGAATCTAAAACCAAAAGAGAAAATGCTGGAATATCTCAGCAGGTCTGGCAGCGTCTGTAAGGAGAGAAAAGAGCTGATGTTTCGAGTCCAGATGACCCCAAATGGGATTTTCCAGCATTTTCTCTTTTGGTTAAAGAGGTGTGAATTGTCTCCAGCCAGGACAGTTAGTCGGATTTTGCAAACCCAGGCAGTATGGTGGGGGTTACATGCAGTGTGACATGAACTCAAGATCCGGGTTAATTATCCCTCTCTCCACGCACACTGTTTGTACCTGTAATGACTCACATTCCAACCATTCTTCACATTCTAATCTGTAATTGTCTTGCAGTTGTATCTTTGTCTATATATGCCCTGTTTGTGAACTAACCTTCACTCACCTGATGAAGGAGCAGCGCTCCGAAAGCTCGTGATTCCAAATAAACCTGTTGGACTTTAACCTGGTGTTGTGAGACTTCTTACTGTGCCCACCCCCATCCAACGCCGGCATCTCCACATCATGGCTATCTTTTATGAAGTCTCATTTCCTAGTCTTACTGCTGGTTTAAACTGATTTGAAATTAAAAATCATATCAATGTTTCCTAAGTCAATGGGAAACAAGCGCTGTTGATTCTCTACCTTCCCGTTCTCCACCGTCGACATGGGCCAGTTTCATCCCATCTTGTGTTTCAGTTTCCTCTCCTTGACCTTTAACCCTGTTGGTCTGGGGCATTCACCTCGGTTTCCCTGGTGCATAAAGGTCGCTGGAGGATGTTTTCTTGCTTTTGGTTACAGTGTCGTGGGGAGGTGCTGAGAGAGGCCAGGTCCAAACTCCGCAGGGAGGGATGAACTATTTCGAGAGACATTAAGCTGCAGTGTCATCGGGTCTGTGCGTTCTTGGAATTGTTCAGGCAGCATTGACAGAATGGGAACAGTCTGTCGGCACTCCCAGTAGGCCACACGGAGAGAAAATGAATAAATAACAGAGATAACAATGTGTGAACCTAATTGAAAATTAATACATCTATATCCTCCCAAATATCACCCAGCACAGGCTAAACATTCTTCTTCTTGAGTTCTCTGCCAGTCTTCACCACAGCACCGTGATCTTCACCACAGCACCGTGATCGTCACCACAGCACCGTGATCGTCACCATAGCACCGCGATCTTCACCACAGCACCGTGATCTTCACCACAGCACCGTGATCCTCACCACAGCACCGTGATCTTCACCACAGCACCGTGATCTTCACCACAGCACCGTGATCGTCACCACAGCACTGCGATCTTCACCACAGCACCGTGATCTTCACCACAGCACCGTGATCCTCACCACAGCGCAGTGATCTTCACCACAGCTCCGTGATCTTCACCACAGCACCGTGATCCTCACCACAGCGCCGTGATCTTCACCACAGCGCCGTGATCTTCACCACAGCACCGTGATCCTCACCACAGCACCGTGATCTTCATCACAGCACCGTGATCCTCACCACAGCACTGTGATCTTCATCACAGCACCGTAATCTTCGCCACAGCACCATGATCTTCACCACAGCACCGTAATCTTCACCACAGCACCGTAATCTTCACCACAGCACCGTGATCTTCACCACAGCACCGTGATCTTCACCACAGCACCGTAATCTTCGCCACAGCACCGTGATCTTCACCACAGCACCGTAATCTTCGCCACAGCACCGTGATCTTCACCACAGCACCGTAATCTTCGCCACAGCACCGCGATCTTCACTAAAGCACCGTGATCTTCAGCACAGCACCATGATCTTCACCAGAGCACCGCGATCTTCATCACAGCACCGTAATCTTCACCACAGCACCATGATCTTCACCAGAGCACCGCGATCTTCACCTCAGCACCGCGATCTTCACCACAGCACTGCGATCTTCACCAGACCACCGCAATCTTCACCACAGCACCATAATCTTCACCAGAGCACCGCGATCTTCACCACAGCACCGTGATCTTCACCACAGCACCGTGATCTTCACCACAGCACCGTGATCTTCACCACAGCACCGCGATCTTCACCAGAGCACCACGATCTTCACCACAGCACCACGATCTTCATCACAGCACCGTGATCTTCACCACAGTTATTGAAATGGAGCAAGTCCCAGCCATCGGGGATCAAACACTGACATTTTTGTGGGTGTTCATTTTTGTGCCAATTATGGCCAAATAAGGGATTTTTTGCCCAAGACCGCAAGAAACTACAAAGGGTCGTGAATGTAATCCAATCCACCACTCAAACCAGCCTCCCATCCATTGACTCTGTCTACACTTCCCACCGCCTCGGAAAAGCAGCCAGCATAATTAAGGACCCCTCGCACCCTGGACATTCTCTCTTCCACCTTCTTCCATCGGGAAAAAGATACAAAAGTCTGAGGTCACGCACCAACCGACTCAAGAACAGCTTCTTCCCTGCTGCTGTCAGACTTTTGAATAAACCTACCTCGCATTAAGTTGATCTTTCTCTACACCCCTAGCTACGGCTGTAACACTACATTCTGCACTCTCGTTTCCTTCTCTATGAATGGTATGCTTTGTCTGTACAGCGCACAAGAAACAATACTTTTCACTGTATGCTAATACATGTAACAATAATAAATCAAATCAAATCAATTTTTTTAAACACAGAACAGATCATTGCGTCATGGAAAAATAGTGCGGGAATTTGCAACCTCATGAGTGACATTGCCTGTGCCTGAAAACACTGTGTGAGGCTCCGCGAAAAGATGTGAATAATATTTATACACCGTGTGAGTGGAAAATCCACGAGCAAATGTCAAAGGTCAAGACTGAATGCATTTTTCGAGCAAAAATATTTACAACCAAAGCTACGCTGGTGTGGCGTCGCCGTGTCTGTCCACCATCCAGCTGGCACATAACAGGGCTGTTTATCAGGATACTGTAACAGGATTTCTTTGCAAAAGCGTCCTTCTCCAGACAATATTATTCCCCGCTCACGGCACGAATCCTCATGAGTGCGTGTTATTTCTTTTTGGATGGCGTGAAGTCAGGTCATGGGGTTCTGCTTGTGTTAGACACTGATGTAAGTATCAAACGTGAGGGATGGGATGTGGGGGATTCAACAGGGATCCTTGACGCTGTTAGCGCATTCTAAAATATCGTCCATACCCTGGAATGTAAACAGATTAGACTAGTGCAGAAACCCTTCAACCCTGTATGACATTCTCTGATTTGATTTATTATTGTCACATGTATTATCATACAGTGAAAAGTATTGTTTCTTGTGCGCTGTACAGACAAAGCATACCGTTCATAGAGAAGGAAACGAGAGAGTGCAGAATGTAGTGTTACAGTCATAGCCAGGGTGCAGAGAAAGATCAACTTAATGCGAGGTAGGTCCATTAAAAAGTCTGACAGCAGCAGGGAAGAAGCTGTTCTTGAGTTGGTTGGTATGTGACCTCAGACTTTTGTATTATTTTCCCAACTGAAGAAGGTGGAAGAGAGAATGTTTGGGGTGCGTGGGGTCCTTAATTATGCTGGCTGCTTTTCCGAGGCAGCGGGAAGTGTAGACAGAGTCAATGGATGGGAGGCTGGTTTGAGTGATGGATTGGGCTGCATTCACGACCTTTTGTAGTACTTTGCGGTCTTGGGCAGAGCAGGAGGCATACCGAGCTGTGATACAACCAGAAAGAATGCTTTCTATGGTACATCTGTAAAAGTTGGTGAGAGTCGTAGCGGACATGCCAAATTTCCTTAGTCTTCTGAGAAAGTAGAGGTGTTGGTGGGTTTTCTTAACTATAGTGTCGGCCTGGGGGGGACCAGGACAGGTTGTAGGTGATCTGGACACTAAAAACCTCAAGCTCTCGACCATTTCTACTTCGTCCCCACTGATGTAGACAGGCGCATGTTCTCCACTACACTTCCTGAAGTCGATGACTATCTCCTTATCGTTGTGGGGGCGGTTGGCATTCTGTGATGTAGCTTACACTCTGCAAAGTAAAATAGCTCTGTGTTAACTCCAGCACAGTGCCGTGGATTCCATTTATGTCACACTCCGAAATGAGGTGCTCAAAATCATGTGGGGTCGAGACAGAGTAGAGACAGAGAGAGAAACCCTTCCCAAAGGCGGAAGGCGCAGAAACCAGAGGACACTGGTTGAAAATGATTTGCTAAAGAACCTTTCAGACAACGTGGGGTAAAACCTTTTCTAAGCAGTGAGTGGTTGGGATCTGGATTGTACTGCCCGACCACTGTGCGGGAGGCAGATTCAGTTGTGGCTTTCGAGAGGTACTTAGATAAGCACCTGAACAAAAAGTTTTATTTTTTATTCACGTCACAAGTAGGCTTACACTAACACTGCAATGAAGTTACTGTGAAAATCCCCTAATTGCCACACTCCGGCGCCTGTTCGGGTACACTGAGGGAGAATTTAGCATAGCCAATGCACCCAATCAGCACATCTTTTGGACTGTGAGAGGAAACCGGAGCACCCGGAGGAAACCCACGCAGGCACAGGGAGAACGTGCAGGCTCCGCACAGAAGGTGACCCAAGCCGGGAATCGAACCCGGGTCCCTGGCAATGTGAGGCAGCAGTGCTAACCACTAATCTACGTGACGTCCAAAAAAGAATGGCAGGGTTACAACGAAAGTGACTTAGCTTTATTGCCCATGCAGAGAGCAAACATGGCTTTGTGCGTGGTAGGTCATGTTTGACCAATCTATTAGAGTTTTTTGAGGAGGTTAACAGGAAAGTGGATGAAGGGAAGGCAGTGGATGTTGTCTACCTGGATTTCAGCAAGGCCTTTGATAAGGTCCCTCATGGGAGGTTAGTTAGGAAGGTTCAGTCGCTAGGTATACATGGGGAAGTAGTAAATTGGATTAGACATTGGCTCAATGGAAGAAGCCAGAGAGTGGTATTGGAGGATTGCTTCTCTGAGTGGAGGCCTGTGACTAGTGGTGTGCCACAGGGATCGGTGTTGGGTCCATTGTTGTTTGTCATCTATATCAATGATCTGGATGATGATGTGGTAAATTGGATCAGCAAATTTGCTGATGATACAAAGATTGGAGGTGTAGTGGACAGTGAGGAAGGTTTTCAAAGCTTGCAGAGGGATTTGGACCAACTAGAAAAATGGGCTGAAAAATGGCAAATGGGATTTAACGCAGACAAGTGTGAGATATTGCATTTTGGAAGGACAAACCAAAGTAGAACGTACAGGGTAAATGGTAGGACTCTGAAGAGTGCAGTTGAACAGAGGGATCTGGGAATACAGGTACAGAATTCCCTAAAAGTGACGTCACAGGTGGATGGGGTCGTAAAGAGTGCCTTTGGTACATTGGCCTTTATAAATCGGAGTATCGAGTATAAAAGTTGGAGTATTATGGTAAGGTTATATAAGGCATTGATGAGGCCGAATTTGGAGTATTGTGTACAGTTTTGGTCACCCTAGTTACAGGAAGGATGTAAATAAGGTTGAAAGAGTGCAGAGAAGGTTCACAAGGATGTTGCCGGGACTTGAGAAGCTGAGTTACAGAGAGAGATTGAATAGGTTGGGACTTTATTCCCTGGAGCGTAGAAGAATGAGGGAAGATATGATAGCGGTGTACAAGATTTTGATGGGTATAGATAGCGTGAATGCAAGCAGGCTTTTTCCACTGAGGCTAGGGGAGAAAAAAACCAGAGGGCATGGGTTAAGGGTGAAAGGAGAAAAGTTTAAAGGGAATATTAGAGGGGGGCTTCTTCACGCAGAGAGTGGTGGGAGTGTGGAATGAGCTGCCGGATAAAGTGGTAAATGCGGGGTCACTTTTAACATTTAAGAAAAACTTGGACGGGTTCATGGATGAGAGGGGTGTGGAGGGATATGGTCCAAGTGCAGGTCAGTGGGACTAGGCAAAAAATGGTTCGGCACAGACAAGAAGGGCCAAAAGGCCTGTTTCTGAGCTGTAATTTAATTAAATGACATTTTTCTGTGCTGTGGCCATTCTCCTTCTCCTGCGGGTTACCATCCTCTGAGAGGGCAGTGCAAACCACAGAACAAAATTCTCACATTGGGAAACTTCATAAAAGGATGAGCTTTCATCTCCATGGCGCCTTTTACATCCTCAGAATGTCCTTAAGCTGCTTTTACTGCCTGAATTGTAGTCACTGTTGCAACGCATGGGGATGCAACAGCCACTGTATGCACAGCAGGATCCCACAGACTCATGCAATATTGAGTGGGTCATCCGTCCATTATGAATGATGTTGGTTGAAGGAGGAAGTTTGGCCTGGGCACTGGGATGGATTCCTGTGCTCTACCTTGAACTGTGGAATCCTGCTGAGAGTGTAGATGGGGCCTTTTCTCATATCTCATTTGGAGGTTGACACATTCGACAGTGCAGCACTCCCTCAGCACTGCGCTTTTTAAAAATTCATTCGTGGGACACGGGCATCACTGGCTGGCCAACATTTATTGCCCGTCCCTAGTTGCTTGAGGGCAATTGAGAGTCAACCACATTGCTGTGTCTCTGGAGTCACAGGTAGGCCAGACCAGGTAAAGACGGCAGATTTTCTTCCCTAAGGAACATTAGTGAACCAGATGGGTTTTTCCCAACAATTGGTCATCAGTGAATTCTTAATTCCAGATAATTTTTATTGAATTCAAATTTCACCATCTGCCGTGGCGGGATTTGAACCCGGGTCCCCAGAGCATTAGCTGAGTTTCTGGGTTAATAGTCTTGCGATAATACCACTGGGCCATCGCCTCCTCCACTGGCGACATCAGCTTCCATGTTGTGCTTGACTGTCTGGAGTGAGACTTGAACTGACAGGACGGGATTTTGCAGCTGCGATCGCCCCAAAACCGGAAAATCCTGCCCGAGATCGACGGACTTTTGCATGGTCTGCCCCCCCCACCCCCCACTGTGAGGCAGCAGTGTTAACCACTGTGCCACCATGCCGCCTGACCACAATGCCTGCGTGAACTAAAACCGTATGCACTTACGGAGTCCGTATCCTTCCATTCCCATCCTATTCATGTATCCCTCTAGATGCCCCTTAAACGCCACTATCGTATCTGCTCCCACCACCTCCCTGGGCAGCGCGTTCATGACTTATCCAGAGTGGATCAGTATTGCGAGGGTTAATGCAGGAGCGCTGCATGTACGCACCAACATACTAACATGAATGCTTTAAGTTCCTCTCTCTCTGTCTCTCCCTCGTACCAACCTCCATAAAAAACAACACCAAGCATCTGGACTTGGTTGAACTGTTCCCCAGTTGTTTCTCTTTGCTCTATCCGGTCATCTCGCCTTCTGGGGACAGAAAGGTTCAGCTCAAAAATGCAGCTACAGAACAAATTGTGGGAAAGAATCCCCCCCACCCTCCGGTGGGAAGTGCTTTCTGGTTAAAGTCTGTTGCTGGCCGCTGCCTCTCTAACAGAGTGGCAGCCCCCCGTGGCCAACTCCACATTATGCTAAATGCCCGTGACTACCTGTCATACGTGTAGGGCGGGATTTTCTTTCGGCACTCGCCCCGAGGCTGGAAATTCCTGCCTGAGGTCTATGGACCTTTGCATGGTCCGCCTCAGCCCCTAAGATTCCCGTGGCGGGTGAGACGGAAAATCTCCCCCAGTGGACTTAGCATCTAGCCCAGGTGGAAAGGGAGGGGACAGGATTGCCCTCCTGAAACTCTGCCATTGTCCCTGCATCAGGCAGACAAAACAAACACTCAGGTCCAAATATTAGGTGGTTAATGAGCGAGGAATCGAGAAGAATCACTACTCACCCTGATCCTAATTTGATTTGATTTGATTTATTATTGTCACATGTATTAGTATACACTGAAAAGTATTGTTTCTTGCGCTGTACAAAGCATACCGTTCATAGAGAAGGAAAGGAGAGGGTGCAGAATGTAGTGTTACAGTCATAGCTAGGGTGTAGAGAAAGATCAACTTAGTGCGAGGTAGGTCCATTCAAAAGTCTGACAGCAGCAGGGAAGAAGCTGTTCTTCAGTTGGTTGATACGTGACCTCAGACTTTTGTATCTTTTTCCCGACGGAAGAAGGTGGAAGAGAGAATGTCCGGGGTGCGTGGGGTCCTTGATTATGCTGGCTGCTGGATCAACCGACAGCGCAGGACAGGTCAGGAATAGATGTGGTTCTAACTCCCCCTCATCCTCCTATGGCTGAATAATGCACCAACTTTTATATCCAATTATAGAGCTGGATTTAACTGGAGTGGACAAGGTAGTGGGTGGGCTTTTACAATGGCGGGCACTGCCATGCACCCCATTCCCATTGGTGGGAAAACGAACACCACGATTAAATCAGTGGCTGTGGGATTGACGTGGGGAACCCATTCCTGGCTATCTAAGCTCATCATTGAGACACATAAAGACCATTTCCCTGGAGTGCAATGGGATTTAGTGATGCCTCAGGGATCCTCCCAATCTGGCGTGGTTTTCCCATGTTGGTTCCTGATGGTTGCCCTGTTGGGTCCTCTCAGGGGAGACCCCCTTTCAAAGGCACTTTGCACTCAATCCAGGGATCCGACATCAGGAAAGGTGGTGCTCCCTGAGAGCAGGTCCCCAGTACCCCTCTCCTCACCAGCAAGTTCCTTCTTCCCCGCTACCTCCATCCCAGCCTCACCCACCTGTGGCCTGGGTCCTCCAGCAGCCTTTGGTCTCATCCCTGGCGAATGGGCAATGGAGAATTGCACACTTGTGTTTGGCCAGAAGCTCTTGGAGGGCTGGGAGTTGGGGGGAGGGGTAGGTCTGTGGGGGGCGGAGGTGTGCAGGATTTCAGTTTTTTGGTTCCTGAATCTCCAGTAGTACCTGACAGGCACTTAATTTGGACAGGCCTCTTACATCGACGTGTTGTGGGTCTCCAACCGTTCGTTAACTGGTGAGAGGAACCTGCATCAGGGCCACTAAACCCACCCCATACAATAGAACAACACAGGAGACCATTCTTCCGTACATGCCCTTCCAAAGGGCAGTCCAATTAATCCTCACTGCCCCACTCTATCTCCACATTCCTGCAGTTTCTCCTCCAAGTATTTATCCCGATAAGTTAAAAAAGTTAAAGTTAAAGTTTATTTATCAGTCACAAGTAAGGCTTACCTTAACACTGCAATGAAGTTACTGTGAAATTCCTCTAGTAGCTGCAGTCTGGCGCCTGTTCAGGTCAATGCACCTAACCAGCACGTCTTTCGGACTGTGGGAGGAAACCAGAGCACCCGGAGGAAACCCATGCAGACACGGGTGGAATGTGCAAACTCCACACAGACAGTGACCCAAGGCTGGAATCGAACCCGGGTCCCTGGCGCTGTGAGGCAGCAATGCTAACCACTGTGCTCCCGTGATGAAAGGGCAGCACGGTGGCACAGTGGTTAGCACTGCTGCCTCACAGCACCAGGGACCCGGGTTCGATTCCAGCCTCGGGTCACTGTCTGTGTGGAGTTTGCATGTTCTCCCCGTGTCTGCGTGAGTTTCCTCCGGGTGCTCCGGTTTCCTCCCATACGTCAAGGACATGCGGGTGAGATGCATTGGCCATGGTAAATTGCCCCTTAGTGTCCCGGAATGCATAGGATGGGGACATTAATGGGGTAAATATGTGGGGTGATGGGGATAGGGCCTGGGTGGGATTGTTGTCGGTGCAGACTCGATGGGCCGAATAGCCTCCTTCTGCACTGTCGCGATTCAATGGATTCTATGCATCAGTGTGCCTGATTGGGGTCTGCAATTTGCCTTAGAACATAGAACACAGAACATAGAACAGTACAGCACAGAACAGGCCCTTCAGCCCACGATGTTGTGCCAAGCTTTATCTGAAACCAAGATCAAGCTATCCCACTCCCTATCATCCTGGTGTGCTCCATGTGCCTATCCAATGACCGCTTAAATGTTCCTAAAGTGTCTGACTCCACTATCACTGCAGGCAGTCCATTCCACACCCCAACCACTCTCTGCGTAAAGAACCTACCTCTGATATCCTTCCTATATCTCCCACCATGAACCCTATTGTTATGCCCCCTTGTAATAGCTCCATCCACCCGAGGAAGTAGTCTTTGAACGTTCACTCTATCTATCCCCTTCATCATTTTATAAACCTCTATTAAGTCTCCCCTCAGCCTCCTCCGCTCCAGAGAGAACAGCCCTAGCTCCCTCAACCTTTCCTCATAAGACCTACCCTCCAAACCAGGCAGCATCCTGGTAAACCTCCTCTGCACTCTTTCCAGCGCTTCCACATCCTTCTTATGGTGAGGTGACCAGAACTGCACACAATATTCCAAATGTGGTCTCACCAAGGTCCTGTACAGTTGCAGCATAACCCCACGGCTCTTAAACTCCAACCCCCTGTTAATAAAAGCTAACACACTATAGGCCTTCTTCACAGCTCTATCCACCTGTGGGAGTGGAGAGTGAATTTACAATATCACTTTCTACTGTGATATTGAAGTTGACCTGCTTTATTTTACACATATATAAAAAAAACACACTTTGCCAAAAATAATCCCGAGAAGCTTGCAGCAAGGAGAGTACGCTGCCGGTTCCCATGGCATCTTGCGGGAGAGCCTGAGGGAATTGAGTGGCCATTGAGTGGAATCATTGATGGAATGTTCGGAATGGCCGAGGCATCCCATTGTTTGCTCTGTTGAACAATATTGCTGATGTTATCCAGCCGCCCTGCAATCAGTAAGGAAATGTACCCTCGGAGGAGAGCTCCTGACATTTCCCCATGCCGCTGAGTGATCCGGGGAGTCGATTGAGATGCTGTAAAGCTCCTCTGTTCTGCCCAGGGCCTCCAGTCTCTGGGAAACCCGACAGGGAGGTTTCACAGCGTAGAGGCTTTCTTTAGGAAAAAAAAAATCAACATTTAGTTGCGTTCATCTATTGGATTGGAACTGATTGTTACCTAAACACTTCACAACCCTGCGATCTTCCTCATGGAGTCAAGAGATGGCTGACTTGGGGAAGTGTTTGGCCTTACATTTCCTTATTCAAGGAGGGCTTAAGACCATAAGACATAGGAGCGGAAGTAAGGCCATTCGGCCCATCGAGTCCACTCCACCATTCAATCATGGTTGATTTCAACTCCATTTACCCGCTCTCTCCCCATAGCCCTTAATTCCTCGAGAAATCAAGAATTTATCAATTTCTGTCTTGAAGACGCTCAACGTCTCGGCCTCCACAGCCCTCTGTGGCAATGAATTCCACAGACCTACCACTCTCTGGCTGAAGAAATTTCTCCTCATCTCTGTTCTAAAGTGACTCCCTTTTATTCTAAGGCTGTGCCCCCGCGTCCTAGTCTCCCCTGCTAATGGAAACAACTTCCCTACATCCATCCTATCTAAGCCGTTCATTATCTTGTAAGTTTCTATTAGATCTCCCCTCAACCTCCTAAACTCCAATGAATATAATCCCACGATCCTCAGACGTTCATCGTATGTCAGGCCTACCATTCCTGGGATCATCCGTGTGAATCTCCGCTGGACCCGCTCCAGTGCCAGTATGTCCTTCCTGAGGTGTGGGGCCCAAAATTGCTCACAGTACTCCAAATGGGGCCTAACCAGTGCTTTATAAAGCCTCAGAAGTACATCCCTGCTTTTGTATTCCAAGCCTCTTGAGATAAATGACAACATTACATTTGCTTTCTTAATTACGGACTCAACCTGCAAGTTTACCTTTAGAGAATCCTGGACTAGGACTCCCAAGTCCCTTTGCACTTTAGCATTATGAATTTTGTCACCGTTTAGAAAATAGTCCATGCCTCTATTCTTTTTTCCAAAGTGCAAGACCTCGCACGAGGCTTCATTCACTTTGGAGACTGATAGAAAACGCTCACTGGGGTTTGATTCCTGGGAAGAAGGGGTTTGCCTAATAAGGAAAGGGTGAGCAGAGTGGGCCAATACTCACTGGAGCTTAGAAGATACGAAGGTGATCATAGAATCATAGAATCCCTACAGTGCAGAAGGAGGCCATTCGGCCCATCATGTCTGAACTGACCACAATCCCACCCAGGCCAATCACAATCCCACCCATATCCTATTCCCATAACCACACACATTTACCCCATTAATCCCCCTAACACTAGGGTCAATTTAGCATGGCCAATCAACCTAACCCGCACATCTTTGGACTGCGAGAAGAAACCGGAGCACCCAGAGGAAATCCACGCAGACACAGGGAGAATGTGAAAACTCCACACGGACAGTCACCCGAGGCCAGAACTGAACCATGGTCCCTGGCGCTGTGAGGCAGCAGTGCTAACCACTGTGCCACCGTGCTGATCCTGAAGGATCAGCTCTGACGACGGGTTATCCTGACTCCAAACGTTGGCTCTATTCTTTCTCCACAGATGCTGTCAGACATGCATTTTCCAGCATTTTCCAGCCTTTTCTGTTTTTGTTTCAGATCCCGGAGGGACTTGACAGAATAGTTGCTGGGAAGATAGTTCCTCTCCTGAGGGAGGAAGGCAGGGTTGGGAGGAGTGGCGGGGGGGGGGGGGGGGTGTGGTAGGGGGAGGGGGTGCGGGGAGGTGGGGGGCGGCGTTGGCACGATTTCAGAATAAAGATGGAGATTAAGGTGGAAATTAGGAAACATTTCCTCTCTCGGAGGGTCATATCCATTTGGAATCCTATATTTCTTTTCATTCATTTGTGGGATATGGGTGTCGCTGAATGGCCAGCATTTATTGCCCATCCCTAGTTGCCCGAGGGCAGTTGAGAGTCAACCACATTGCTGTGGTCTGGAGTCACATGTAGGCCAGACCAGATAAGGACGGCAGATTTCCTTCCCTAAAGGACATTCGCGAACTAGATGGATTTTTCCAACAATCAACAATGGTTTCATGGTCATCAGTAGATTCTTAATTCCAGATTTTTAAAATCAAATTCAAATTCCACCATCTGCCGTGGAAGGATTTGAACCCAGGTCCCCAGAACATTAGCTGTGTTTCTGGATTAATAGCAATAATACCACTCGGCCATCGCCTCCCTTCTATTATCTTAAGGTGAATCAGAGGCTGAGTCATTGAATATATTCAAGGGTGTGCTGGATGGAATTTTGGTTGATAAAGGAGTCAAAGGTTATGGTGGACGGAAAGTGGAGTTGCTTAGGTACCGGGATGATGGTCATCTTCTTGAAGCAGATAGGGAACTCAGATTGGTGTAAAGAGAGGTTGAAGATGTCTGCGAATATCCCCACCAGCTGATCTGCGCAGGATCTGAGTGCTCGTCCGGGTACCCCATCCGGGCCAGTTGCTTTCCGTGGGTTGACCTTCAAGAAAGCTGCTCTGACATCTGAAATGGTGACCCCAGATACAGGTTCATCTGAAGCTTCCAGGGTGGAGGGCACGCTCTCGCTGACCTCTTGCTCAAAATGGGCATAGAATGCATTGAGCTCATCAGGGAGGGGTGCATTAGTGCCGGCGATTTGACATGCCTTCATCTTGTAGCCTGTTATGTCTTGCAGACCTTACCATAATCGACGGGGGTCCATCTGGCTAGCCTGGGACTCTAGCTTGGTCCGGTACTGTCCTTTGGCATCTTTGATGGATCTCCTTAGATCGTATCTGGCTTTCTTGTATAGGTCAATGTCGCCTGACTTGAATGCCTCAGACCTGGACTTCAGCAAGCAGCGGATATCCCTGCGGTACTGAGGGAGTGCCACACAGCCAGAGGTGCTGTTTTTTAGCATGAGAAATTAAACTGAGGTCCTGGACTGCTCTTCCAGGAGGAAGATGGAGATCCCATGATTGGAAGAAGGGACGAGGAGTTTTCTCCCAGTGGTTTCATCCATGGTTTCCGGTTGGGGAATACACGGATTTGCTGCTTTGATTGGAGTGGTTGGGACTGAGAACTTGGAGAATAGAAGGTTAAGAGGAGATTTGATGGTCGGAATTTTACCACCCACCCCCGCCACGGGAATCAGAGCGGGCGAGGGGCAGAACTCTGTTGACCTCAGGTGGGATTCTACGGTTTCGGGACGAGCGAGGCCATAAAATCCCGCCCAAAAGAGTTGTTCAAAGTCATGAGGAGTCTGGACAGAGTAGAGAGGGAGAAAGTGTTCTGACTCATGGAAGGATCGAGAACGAGAGGGCACAGATTTAAAGTAATTGGCCAAAGAAACAAAAGCGATTGGAGAAAATCCTTTCTCACACAGCGAGTGGTTTGGGCCTGCACTGTGCGGTGGAGGCAGGTGCAATCGGGATATTAAAGAGGGAATTGGATGGTTATTTGAAAAGAAAGAATATGCAGGGTTACGGGGAAAAGGTGGGAGGATGGCATTCAGTAAAATGCTCATTCATAGAGCCGGTTCAGGTACGATGGGCCGAATGGCCTCCTTGTGTGCTGTAACAATTCTGTGATCCTGTCAAGTTGGGTGCTGGTCAGTATTAGAGGTGCAATATTCACACAGAAACCCTATGAAAGTTATAGAAAGAAGGCTGGCATTTGCATCGCGCCATTCACAGCAATGATGTACCTTTTGAAGTGTAGTCACTGTTGTAATATAGGAAACATGGTAGCCAATTATTGTACAGTAAGATCCCACAAACAGCAAAACGATGATGACCAGGTAATCTCTTTCACAACAGTTGGGGGATAAATATTGACCTGAGCACTGGGGGAAAACTCCTCGGCTCTTCTTCCAATCATGTGATCTTCATCTTCCACCTGGGAGAGCAACCCAAGGCCTCAGTTTAATTTATCCCATAAAAGACAGCACCTCTGGCTGTGTGGCACTCCCTCAGTACCGCATTGGAGTCCTGAGTGGATGTTGTGCTCAAGCATCTGGAGTGAGACTTGAATCCACTGCCGTTTGGCTCAGAGACGAGAGTGCTATTCTCTCAGAGTTTCAACTTTACCAAAGTTTAAAAGTTAAAAGTTTATTTATTAGTCACAAGTAGGTTTACATTAACACTGCAATGAAGTTATTGCAAAATCCCCGAGTCCCCACACTCAGGCGCCTGTTCGGGTACACTGAGGGAGAATTTAGCATGACCAATGCACCCTAACCAGCACATCTTTCAGACAGTGGGAGGAAACCGGAGCACCCGGAGGAAACCCACGCAGACACGGGGAGAACGGGCAGACTCTGCACAGACAGTGACCCGAGCCGGGAATTGAACCCAGGTCCCTGGCACTGTGAGGCAGCAGTGCTAACCACTGTGCCACGGTGCCGCCCTGACACCATTGACACCGTTCCCCCAACGCGGAGCTCCGATCGAGTCAAACACTGTCAGCTTCTGCTGTGTTAGGCGGATTCAACCGGGGACATGCCGAGTGTACGTATCTGTTCTCTTCAGAATCTTACAGGAAGATTGATTTATAACGGAGGAGAGATGTTTTTCTAGCACATCTTGAAAAGAAAGGAAATAGGATTAGTCTGTGCAAGTCATCAAGAAGACATTCACAGCAACAGAGGGAGTCTTTCACCAGAGACCAACACTGTACAATCAAATGGTTTAAGCTTTGTTGTGTCGATTTAACCCATTGCAAGCTGAATAGACGTCGGGATGAATTTTTCAGCCCTTCCAGCTGGCGGGATCCTCCAGTCCTCCGCCCCACCCCCAACCCCACCGTGCCGGGATGGGTTACCCAGCAGCGTGGCTGGCAAACACTGTTGACATTGGCGGGACCAGCAGATCCTGCCACCACCGGCCAATGGCAAGCTATCTCTACCGCCGGAAAACACGCCGCGGGGGGTAAGTGGGGAGGGGAAGAAAATCTCGCCTGTCGTTTATTCAGCAAAGAAGCTCCTGGCGGATTTCCGTCTCGTAAGGTGATGGCTTGCACGGTGCTGTTCGACTCTGTATCACCCGGTGTGATTCAGGAGTCTCACCCTCACCCGCCGCACTGTGGTCATGCCCAGCTAATCTGTTCCATTTGCTGATTGAAGAATAAGTATTGACCAGGACGCTATTCCTCTGCAGGACAGTGGGAACTTTTACATCCAACTGAGAGGGCCACAGTTTAACATCTCATTTGAACGACAGCGATACCCCCCCTCAACCCAACAGTGCAGCACTCCCTCAGTCCGGCATTGCTAGTGCCACCCTGGATTATGTGACCAAGGCTGGAATTTTACCGCCCCGCCTGCCATGGGAACCGGAGCGGGCGAGGGGTGGACCATGGAAAGGTCCGGGTTTCTGGAGGAGCGAGGCCGTACATTCCCACCCAATGTCTCTGGAGTGAGATTGGAACCAACAACCTGCAGATGCAGAGCTGGGCATCTTAGCCACAGCTGACATTAAGGTGGGTTCCTGAAGAATAGACACAGGAAATCGATGCCCATCCATGTTAACTGAGTGCTTTGGCAGAACGAGGGAAGAGAGAGCTTTTAAGGAAAGGTTATATAAAAAACATAGAAAATAGAAACTTGAAGCAAGAGTTGGCCATTCGGCCCTTCGAGCCTGCTCCACCATTCATTTTGATCATGGTTGATCATCGAATTCAATATCCTGATCCCCCCTTCCTCCCATATCCCTTCATCCCTTTAGCTCCAAGAGCTATATCGAATTTCTTCTTGGAAATCACACAACATTTTAGCCTCAGCTACTTTCTGTGGTAGTGAATTCCACACATTCACTACCCTCTAGGTAAAGAAATTTCTCCTCATCTCAGTCCTAAAAGGTTTACCCCTTATCCTCAAACCATGACCCCTAGTTCTGGACTCCCCCACCATCACTGGAGAGTTCTGGAATGGTATTGATAGCTGGAATTTTATCACATTTTCAGCCAAGATTGATCCGTATGACTGGTATGGGCTTTTAGTTGAGATCAAGACACTCAGTAAACTCCCGTATCCTCACAGTGCAATGGGATTGTTCATATCCAGCTGAAAGAACAGCTTCTCAGTTCAACATCGTAACTAACAGACGGCACCTCCAGCAGTGCAGCACTCCCTCCGTACTGCACTGAGTGTATTAGCCGCAACTTTCCATTTGGATGTGTCAGCTTCACATCCGTAAGTCACAGCAGTGTAATATCGACTCGCCAATCTGTTTTTGTGGTGTTGATTGAAGGACAACGGGAGAAGGGGGGAAGAACTCTCCCACTCTTCAAAATGGTGTCATGGGATCTTTCTCATCCACCCGGGAACTCGATTAGGGCGGCATGGTGGCACAGTGATTAGCACTGCTGCCTCACAGCGCCAGGGACCCGGGTTCAATTCAGGCCTCGGGTCACTGTCTGTATGGAGTCTGCACGTTCTCCCCGTGTCTGTGTGGGTTTCCTCCGGCTGCTCCGGGTTTCCTCCCACAGTCCAAAGATGTGCGGGTTAGGTTGATTGGCCAAGCTAAATTGACCCTAGTGTCAAAGGGATTATCAGGGTAAATATGTGGGGTTACAGGGATAGGGTCTGGGTGGCATTGTGGTCGGTGCAGGCTCGATGGGCTGAATGGCCTCTTTCTGCACTATAGGGATTCCATGATTCTATGATTTAACTTCTCATTCAAAAGACGGAGTGCGGGATTTTCAGTCTCGTACACACCGCTGCCAGCGAGAATGGAGAATCCGGCGCTCAGCCAAATCTCCATTCACTGCAGCGGGACTGGAGAATCCCAGCCGTGGGTGAGTTCGGAAAATTCCAACCAGCGTCCCAACAGCGCAGCACTGTCTCAGTATTGCGCTAAAATGCCAGCCTTGACTTCTGTACTCAAGCCCTGAACTCAAAAGCAAGTTTCCAAATGAGCTACAGCTGACATCATCTTGGCCTTTAGTTTCTGGGACGGGACTTGAACTGACAACCTCCTGACTCAGAGACGCAAGTACTACCCACTGATCCAAAGCTGATATCCGAGGACATCAAAGGCTCATCCTGAACTCACTGGAGGTCTGGACAGGAATTCTGGCTAATTCCTTTCTCCTCTCCTTGGACTAAGAAGTGCAGGAGGTCAATGACACAACCTCCACTGCTCCCCCCAGCTGAGAGCAACAAACTCGGCACAGTCCCAAGACTTGCATCTGTGATTGCAAGGTCCAGGAAGCTGAGTTACAGCTGTGTTTGCCAATGAAGACTTCAGGGATTGGAATTCTGTGTCTGCTCCTGTGCATTTTCTGGAATTATTGGGAGATAAAGCAGCCAGTGTCACGCAGTAATATCGGAGGAGCTATGGGAAAGCATGGGGCCCATCTCTCCTGATCAACCATTGGCTGGTCAAGGCCTGGTCTTGGGTTAGTTAGCTGACACTATAGCTAAAAAAGCCCATCAATGCCTCTGCTTTCTCAGGAGGCTAAGGAAATTTGGCATGTCCGCTACGACTCTCACCAATTTTTACAGATGCAGCATAGGAAGCATCGTTTCTGGATGTATCACAGCTTGGTGTGGCTCCTGCTCTGCCCAAGACTGCAAGAAACTACAAAAGGTTGTGAATGTAGCCCAATCCACCACGCAAACCAGCCTCCCATCCATTGGCTCTGTCTACACTTCCCGCTGCCTCGGCAAAGCAGCCAGCATAATTAAGGACCCCACGCACCCCGGACATTCTCTCTTTCACCTTCTTCCGTCGGGAAAAAGATATAAATGTCTGAGATCATGCACCAACCGACTCAAGAACAGCTTCTTCCCTGCTGCTGTCAGACTTTTGAATGGACTTAACTTGCATTAAGTTGAACTTTCTCTACACCCTAGCTATGTCTGTAACACTACATTCTGCACTCTCTCCTTTCCTGCTCTATAGTTTAGAAAGCCCACCAATGCCTCTGCTTTCTCAGGAGGCTAAGAAAATTCGGCATGTCTGCTACGATTCTCACCAATCTTTACAGATGCACCATAGAAAGCATCCTTTCCGGATGTATCACAGCTTGGTGTGGGCTCCTGCTCTGACCAAGACTGCAAGAAACTACAAAGGGTCCTGAACGAAACCCAGTCCATCGTGCAAAGCAGCCTCCCATCCATTGACTCTGTCTACACTTCCCTCCACCTCGGAAAAGCAGCCAGCATAATTAAGGACCTCACGCACCCTGAACATTCTCTCTTCCACCTTCTTCTGTCGGGAAAAAGTCTGAGGTCACGTACCAACCGACTCAAGAACAACTTCTTCCCTGCTGCTGTCAGACTTTTGAATGGACCTACCTTATATTAAGTTAATCTTTCTCTACACCCTAGCTATGACCATAATACTACATTCTGCACTCTCTTTATGCATGGTATATTTTGTCTGTATAGCACGCAAGAAACAATACCGCACCCTCCTTTCCTTCTCCCCTATGTACCCTATGAACGGTATGCTTTGTCTGTATAGCTTGCAAGAAACAATACTTTCCACTGTATCCCAATTCATGTGACATTAATAAACCAGAAGTAGGCAGTATTCCAACTCACTCCCAGAAATGGTAAGATTGAAATCAACTTCCAGCAGCTGATGCGTCGTCAGGATTGGGTGGAATGTCTGACTCTCGATAAAACAAGTGTCACCAAATTGTGGAGGGTCCAAACTCCTCTTCAGATCCAACACCGGCCTCTTTAAATAGCACCTTGTACAACCGACAGTTCAGAATCCGGAATCTTCCAATTGACTGTGTCCATTCCCGAAAGGAAATGCAGAGATTCTGGTAAAAAGTTTCCGATGGGCCAAGGCCTCCAAACCCACCATTCCATATCAAATTCCCACTGGCATCAGATAAACACATGGAGTACGTGGAATTGGTGTGGCCTGATATTGTAACTGGCTGTAAGGTGCTTTGAGACAACTTCAGGTCAGGGGAGACCATTGGAAGATCATTGGGAAGAAGGAAAGTCTTCCATTTCTACAGCGTTTCTGTGACTACCTGATGCCCTGAAGTATTTTACAGCCAATGACGTGATTTTGAAGTGAGTTGTTGCTGTCATGTCAGAAACATGGCAGCAAGTTGGTGCACAGCAAGCTCCCACAGACTTGATAACCTCTTATTTATTTATTAGTGTCACAAGTAGGCTTACATTACATTGCAATGAAGTTACTGTGAAAATCCCCGAGTTGCCACACTCCGGTGCCTGTTCGGGTACACTGAGGGAGAATTTAGCATGGCCAATGCACCCTAACCAGCACGTCTTTCAGACTGTGGGAGGAAATCGGATCACCTGGAGGAAACCCACGCAGACACGGGGAGAATGTGTAGACTCTGCACAGACAGTGACCCAAGCTGGGAATTGAACCCGGGTCTCTGGAGCAGTGAGGCAGCAGTGCTAACCACTGTGCCACCGTGCTACCCTGACACCATTGACACCATTCCCCCAACGCGGACAGGGGATCCGATCGAGTCAAACGCTGTTGGCTTCTGCCGGGTTAGACGGATTCAACCGGGGACATGCCGAGCGTACATATTTGTTCTCTTCAGGATCTTACAGGAAGATTGAGAGAGAGTTTAGAATCGCCAATGCACCTTACCAGCATGTCTTCCGGACTGGGGGAGGAAAGCAGAGCACCTGGAAGAAACCCACGCAGACATGGGGAGAACGTGCAAACTCCGCACAGACCCAAGGCTGGAATTGAACCCGGGTCCCTGGAGCAGTGAGGCAGCAGTGCTAACCACTGTGCTAACCAGTGCCTTTGTGTGGTGTTGATTAAGAGGGAAATATTGGCCTGGGATACATTGGCCTGCTCTACAGTGACATGGCATCCTTTATATTCACCTGAGAGGGCAGATGGGGCCTTGGTTTAACATCTCATCTGACAGGAGGCATCTCTGACAATTCAGCACTCTGTCAGTACTGCACTGAACTGCACTTGATTGTGCGTTCAACTCCAGGGCTGGGATTTTTCATCCGCCTCCTGGTGTGTTTTCCCGCGGCTTGCCTTTGGCCACAGACAGGAACTTCCTGGCCTGTCGAAGTCTGTGGCGTTTGGCTCGACTGCCCTGCTATCAGGGAAGCCACCACAGGAACTCACCCTCTGCGGGACCAGAAGATCCCACTGGCGGAATCATAGAACCATTGAATCCCTACAGTGCAGAAGGAGGCCATTCGGCCCATCAAGTCTGCACCGGCCACAATCCCTCCAGGGCCCTATCCCCGTAACCCCATGTATTTACCCCAGCTAGTCCCCCTGACACTAAGGGGCAATTTAGCATGGCCAATTAACCTAACCCACACATCTTTGGACTGGAGGAAACTGGAGCACCCGAAGGAAACCCACACAGACATAGGGAGAATGTGCAAACTCCACACAGACAGTGACCCAAGCCGAGAATCGTACCCGGGTCCATGGCGCTGTGAGGCAGCAGTGCTGATCACTGTGCCACCATGCCACCCAATGTCCGGAAAATCCTGCCCCTGGAGTGGGAATCGAACCTACAACACTCTGAGAGGTGGGAGCATGACCAGCTGTGGAATGCAAACAGTCCAAATACAGATTATCTGTATTTCTGAATATAACATTTGATTTTAGGAAAGTAATTAGAACAGTGTTCCATTCTCCCTGTTTTGCCTTGTCCAAACCATCTCAACAAGCATTACAAACTGGTCGTAACAGACAGGAGTCAAAAACAAATGTTGCGTCTCACTCACCTTCCCATCACTGATGAGCTTTCAAGACTTCCCATTGCAACAAACAACCTCCACCACCTAGAAGGTCAAGGGCAGCAGAGACATGGGAACTCCTCCAAGCCACTCACCGTCCTGACTTGGAAATATATTTCATAGAATAGAATAGAATCCCTACAGTGCAGAAGGAGATCCTTCAGCCCATCGAGTCTGCACCAACCATAATCCCACCCAAGCCCTATCCCCATAGCCCAACATATATACCCTGCTAATCCCTCTGACACTAATGGTCAATTTAGCATGGTCAATCAACTAACCCCACACATCTTTGGACTGTGGGAGGAAACCGGAGCACCCGGAGGAAACCCACGCAGACAGAGGGAGAACGCGCAAACTCCACAAAGACAGTGACCTGAGGATGGAATTGAACCCGGGTGCTTGGCGCTGAGGGGCAGCAGTGCTAACCACTGTGCCACCGTGCTGCCCGTATCACCGTTCCTTCACAGTCGCTGGGTCAAAACCCTGGAACTCTCTCCCTAACAGCACTGTGGGTGTACCTACACCACATGGACTGCAGCGTGTTCAAGAAGGGAACTCACTGCCACTTTCTCATGGGGCAATTAGGGATGGGTAATAAATGTTGGGCCTTGCCACATCCTGTGAAGGAATAAAAATAAATCTCTACCTCAGTGGGTCATTCTCTCACCTGTAAGCAGGGTGCTGAGCACTAAAGTGGCTCACTCTGCAATGCTCACATTCTCGGTGAGGAGGGGGTTTTAGTCCGAGCGGAAACTCGAGCTCTCTGACAGTAATGCAGGAAGCAATGAATTTCAGCTTTGTCCTTCACGTTCTGAGTGAAAGCACACCAGTTTTCCCATACAGCAGCAGCGCTGCTGCACTGTGCTTCCTTCTGTGAAATCAAGGGCCAAACCTTGCCAGTCCAGGAAGGGTGAATGGCCGCGATTGGGTTTCAGGGTCGCCCTGAAAGAGGGCTGGGGTTACTTTTCACCAGGTGCTGCAACTCTTTCCCTCGTCCGCTAAAGGATTTGTATCCCTGCCCGAGAGCAGTCCTTCCTGTTTAATCTCAAGTGCATTAAACCTTTTTTTGCCAATGCCTTGAACCGTGAGTAAAGGAGAAGGCATTCAGGAAGTTTAAGCCTCCTCTGTGAGTGTACACTTGGCAGACCCTCAGCTGGAAGAGCTAGACCCTCGGAAGGAACATTTCCCTTCATGCAGGTGGCCACATCTTCACCCATGGAGTGGGAGACTCCGAGGCTGGACCTCGACTGCCCCTGTACAATCCCTGGAAAACAGATTATTATGTGTTCAATCTTCAAAACTATTATGGTTATGTACGCAATGGGGTTTGATGTCGGCAATTAGGCAATTAGGCAATGGCATTAAATATCCACAGTTGGCCCACATATTACAGTAGACTTATATGAACATGTGTTACTGCTAACCTAGGCGATGGCCTAGTGGTATTCTCGCTAGACTCGTCTATTCAGAAGGAGTCCAATCTAACTCCCACTCGGGGAGGGATCGCGGGTGGAGGGGGTCGGTTGCTGTTGGTGCAACAGCAACCTGCGGTCTTGCAGATTGACTGCCATTGCTTTCTTTTGTTCATTTGTGGGACATGGGTGTCGCTGGCTGGGTCAGCATTTATTGCCCATCCCTAGTTGCCCTTGAGAAGGTGGTGGTGAGCTGCCTTCTTGAATCGCTGCAGTCCACGTGCTGTGGGTTGATCCACAATGCTGTTAGGGGGGGAATTCCAAGATTTTGACCCACCGACTGCGTAGGAACGGCGATATATTTCCAAGTCAGGATGAGTGACTTGGAGGGGAACTTTCGGGTGGTGGTGCTCCCAATTGTCTGCTGCCCTTGTCCTTCTAGATGGAGGTGGTCATGGGTTTGGAAGATGCTGTCTAAGGATCTTTGGTGAATTGCTGCAATGCATCTTGTAGATAGTACACACTGCTGCTACTGAGCGTGGGTGGTGGAGGGAGTGGATGTTTGTGGAAGGAGTGGATGTTTGTGGAAGGAGTGGATGTTTGTGGATGTGGTGCCAATCAAGTGGGCTGCTTTGTCCTGGATGGCGTCAAGTTTTTTTGACATTTGTTGGAGCCGCACCCATCCAGGCAAGTGGGGAGTATTCCATCACACTCCTGACTTGTGCCTTGTAGACGGTGGACAGGCTTTGGGGAGTCAGGAGGTGAGTTACTCACCACAGTATTCCCAGCCTCTGACCTGCTCTTGTAGTCACTGTGTTTATGTGGTGAGTCCAGTTGAGTCCAAGGTAACCCCAAGGAAGTTGGCAGTGGGAGATTCAGCAACTGTAGCTCAGAAAGTGTATCACTGGCTGGAAAATGTTTTGGGCTGTTGTGAGAGGCGCTATCTAAATGCATCCCTTCCTCTCAGAACACAAAGTTCTGGCTTTGCTTCACACTGCTGTTCTTGATTCCCTGAAACATATTTTAGCCCCGTGCAGGGACAAAGACAAATTGACCAAGTCCATCTCAGCGCCTGGTCGGCCGATAGATTTACAATTGTTATTCTCTTCAATGAGGCGTTCACAGCGTTGCTGGCAGCTGCTGTTGCCATTTGTGAGTCCCTCTTTCCCCGCTCGCACTGCACCCCCCCTCCCATTACCCGGCACTTTGTGGGACGTCAGTGACTGTGACAGCGGGGAGACACGATGTGGAGATGCCGGCGTTGGACTGGGGTAAACACAGTAAGAAGTTTAACAACACCAGGTTAAAGTCCAACAGGTTTATTCGGTAGCGACAGAGAGACAGAGAGAGAGAGATGAACTGAAGGAACGGTTCAGAATGAAGCAGTGGCAGCCAAGCAGAAAGGAACGTGAGAGAAAATGTACAAAGACCCTGTCCAATGTGGCTGCGACTATCTTGATGGAAGATATTCGATACTTTCTCCTGTACTTTTGGCCGTGTTCTCTGGGTTTGGCAAGGAACAGGATATTTCGGGGTGGCAGAGGTTCAGCTGCAAGATTCAGCCAGAGCGGAGATTTACCTTGGCTTACTGAGTTTCTTGGAACTTTGCCCGATCCATTCCCCTCCGCAACATCCACCGCCCCCTCCCCCCCCACCCCCCCCCCGCCGGCCCCCTCCGTCCTCCCCCCACGCCACCCACCCCCCCCCCCCGCACCCCAGCTCTCAGTCCCTGTGTCTTTTTTTTTGCTGTTGTTGTTCCTTTAGGTTCCTTCCTCGCTCATCAGAAGTCCCTTCTTCATGGCAGCCCCCTCCCTCCCTCCCTCCCTCCCGGTTCCACTCACCCCCAGGACAATTCTAGCCCAATTCTTCTTGTACTGTAGAGGGGGCAAAGGGATATGACTGAACGGTGACAAGAGGACAACGTATCAGGATAGAATAGAGGGGATGTGGTGATATTCATCTGAATCATAGAATGGGCAGCAACAGAAGGGGGCCATTCGGCATTTACAAAGGGCAATCCAATTAATCTCACCACCACTCCCCCCCCCCCTCCCCTTTAGGGGCAGTATGGTGGCACAGTGTTTGGCACTACTGCCTCACAGTTCTAGGGACCCGGGTTCGATTCCGGCCTCGGGTCACTGTCTGTGTGGAGTTTGCATGTTCACCCCGTGTTTTCCTCCGGGTGCTCCGGTTTCCTCCCACGGTCCAAAGATGTGCGGGTTAGGTGGATTGGCCATGCTAAATTGCCCCATAGTGTCAGGGGGACTAGCTAGGGTAAATGCATGGGGTTACAGGGAAAGTCCCTGGGTGGGATTGCGGTCGGTGCAGACTCGATGGGCCAAATGGCCTCCTTCTGCACTGTAGGGATTCGATGATTCTATAGTTCTATGTCCCATTATTCCGGCACTTTTTCTACTTTAAGCATGAATTAACACATAAACTAGAAGCAGGAGGAGGCCATTCAGCCCTTCGAACCTGCTCCGCCATTCATTTTGATCATGGCTGATCATTAAATTCAATATCCTGGTCCCCCCTTCCCCCCATATCCCTTGATCCCTTTGGCCCCAAGAGCTGTATCTAATTTCGTCTTGAAATCAGACATTTTGGCCTCAACTACTTTCTGTGGTAGTGAATTCCACACATTCACCACCCTCTGGGTGAAGAAATTTCTCCTCACCTCAGTCCTAAAAGGTTTACTCCTTATCCCAAACTATAATCCCAAATTCTGGACTCCCCCACCATCCGGGGCATTCTTCCTGAATCTACCCTGTCTAACCCCATTAGAATTTTATAAGTTTCTATGAGATCCCCTCTCATTCTTCTAAACTCCAGTGAATATAATCCTAACCGACTTAGTCTCTCCGCCTCGGTTGTCAAACCTTTGTCTGAATGCCCTCCTGTGCAAACACCTCAGGATAGTTCCTGAACCCCACTCAAGGTGCTAGCTTGTTGTAAATTGTTGTTGTTGTTGCATTTATCTCACTGTACCAGCAGTGAAACTGATATGCTGGCTTATTGATAAAAGCCAAATACTGCTGATGCTGGAATCTGAAACAAAAACAGAAAGTGCTGGAAAATCTCAGCAGGTCTGACAGCATCTGTGGAGAGAGAATAGGGCCAACGTTTGGAGTCTGGATGACCCTTCGTCAAAGCTTAATGATGGCTTATTGAATGGGTAAGTGCCAGAAGCCAAGGAGGGGATGGGGATTGGAATCTGCATTTCTAAATCTATTTATTATAGTCACAAGTAGGCTTACACTAACACTGCAATGAAGTTACTGTGAAAATCCCCTAGTCGTCACACTCCAGCGCCTGTTCGGGTACACTGAGGGAGAACTTAGCATGGTCAATGCATCTAACCAGCACGTCTTTCGGACTGTGGGAGGAAACCGGAGCACCTGGAGGAAACCCACGCAGACACGAGGAGAACATGCAAACTCCGCACAGACCCACGCTGGGAATCAAAGCCGGGTCCCCCACCGTGAGGCAGCAGCGCTAACCACTGTGCTACTGTGCTGCCCAATTAATATGGATTAATTTACTGATGTGTTGGTACAATGCATCACAACTGGATCCCAAATGGGTAGCAAATGGGATGAATGGCCAGTTAATCTGTTTCTGGTTCTGGTTGATGAAAGAACGAATGTGGATCAGGACTCTTGGAGACTGTGGAAGTCTTGTCTGGGATCAGAGCAGGCAGATTGGGAAAAGGTGACATCTCGGACAAGGTGGCACTCCCTCAATACTGTATTGAAGCTCTGAGCCCTGCACAGACTGTTGACAATCCACACTCCAGCAAAGAGTTAACATCTTCAGCTCTTCACTCCCCCTCTCTTGGCCCGCATCAGGATTGTCTGCTTATTTATTTTAACTCCCCACTTTACGATAATACAACAACAGTGGAGGGTTCTGCGTTTTGACATATGTGCGCGACTCCAAAGCTCTCATCAGCGTCATGCTGGGAAGTGTCCTGCCATTACAAACAACGCGAGTACATTGTCAAGGGAAGACCACATCACTCTGGCACCAGTTGAAAGCCTTTATTTCCCATTACCCCACCCGCCTGCCCTCCTGTCCTCCTTCATTTAAAGAGAAGGACACTGCGAATGGAAAATTTTAATAGCAACCAGAAACCTCCTCAAACAAAATAAACATTCAGGAGAATGCAATGGAACGCACAGATCGGATTTCTCACCCTGCTCACCTGGTGAACTAAGACACGATCGGCGGGGGAGCGGGGTGGGGGGGGTGCAGGTTAAATTGGGGCAGCAGTTCACTCACACTGATCCCACCGGCTGCCAATTTCACCCCCTGGCATCACCCAGCAGGTGAGAGATGCCTGCCAGGGGACAGTGGGGTTCTTCTTTCAGAGACACCGTTCCCTTAGGGTCACCAACCAAGAAAGCAAAGGTGGAACGGAAAGACTTGCATTAATTATAGCGCCCTCCGCAATCTCAGGACGTCTCCAAGAATTTTAGAACCAATGCAGTGTTTTTGAAGCATAGCCACTGTTAAGTAATAGAAGAAGTCGTAGAACCCCGACAGTGCAGAAAGAGGCCATTCGGCCCATCGAGTCTGCACCGACCACAATCCCACCCAGGCCCTATTCCTGAAACTCCACATATTTACCCTGCTAATCCGCTGACACTAGGGTCAGTTTAGCATGGCCAATCAACTTAACCCGCACAACTTTGGACTGTGGGGGGAAACCGGCGCATCCGGAAGAAACCCATGCAGACACGGGGAGGACGTGCAAACTCCGCACAGACAGTGATCCGAGGCCAGAATTGAACCCGGGTCCCTGGCGCTGGGAGGCATCATGTCGCCACTGTTGTAATCACAGAATCCTACAGTGCAGAAGGAGGTCATTTGGCCCATTCGACCCCGACAGAGCATGTTACCCAGGCCCTAACCCATAATCCCACACATTTACCCAACTAATCCCTCTAACCAACACATCTTGGGACACTAAGGGGCAATTTAGCATGGCCAATTCACCTAACCTGCACATCTTTGGAATGTGGGAGGAAACCGGAGCACCTGGAGGAAACCCACGCAGACACGGGGGAGAATGTGCAAACTCCACACAGATAGTGACCCAAAGCTGGAATCGAACTAAGGTCTCTGGCATTGTGCGGCCGTAGTGCTAACCACTGTGCCACCATGCCGCCCCCAATGAGTGATACACGACAGCCAATTTGCACACATGCCAATGAGATGATGATTTTTTAAGTTTAAGTTTAAGTCTATTTATTAGTGTCACAAGTAGACTTACATTAACACTGCAATGAAGTTATGGTAAAAATCCCCTAGTCGCCACACTCCGGTGCCTGTTCGGGTACACTGAGGGAGAATTTAGCACGGTCAATGCACCTATGCACCTATCCTGCAGGTCTTTCGGACTGTGGGAGGAAACCGGAGCACCCGGAAGAAACCCACGCAGACACGGGGAGAATATGCAGGCTGCGCACAGACAGTGACCCAAGCCGGGAATCGAACCCGGGTCCCTGGCGCTGTGAGGCAGCAGTGCTAACTATTTGTGTAGGTGTTGACAGAGGGATAAATATTGCCCTTCTCTGAAATAGTGCCATGCCCACCTGGCAGGGCAGATGGGTTCTCAGAGTAATATCTCACCTGCTCCGTCACCATGTCGGAGCCTGTCTTTGTTTAGACACCAACCGCAACATAACAGGTCACAGCAGCACTGCACTGCTCCGTCTCTCTGTGGCCTGGAGCCATTCCAGATTCCTCATCCCTGTTTTCAGCTTCCTGTATTATTTATAACAGTTGTCACTTCTGTGTGGGGTGGAGGAAGAATCCTTTAAGAGGCTTGTGCCTTTAAATGGGATATTGGGATGGAACAGGATTTCCCACCAGGGTTTTGCCAGTGACTGCTCGGCGATGTATTGTCAGGGGGAGAGTGCCTCTGGGCAGATAGCAGGGCGTCCGTGAACCCAGATTCTGGGCACCACCTGTGTTGGTCAAAGACTGGATACAACCCCGTTGTCTGGTCATTGTCACATTGCCGTGTGCTTACCAGCTACCCTACAATTACACTTCATTGGCTTCAAGGCACTTCAGGACATCCTGAGGTTGTGAAAGGTGCTATAGAAATCATAGATCATAGAAACCCTACAGTGCAGAAGGAGGCCATTCGGCCCATCGAGTCTGCACCGACCACAATCCCACCCAGGCCATATCCCTACATATTTTACCCACTAACCCCTCTAACCTACGCATCTCAGGACACTAAGGGGCAATTTTTAGCATGGCCAATCAACCTAACCCGCACATCTTTGGAGTGTGGGAGGAAACCGGAGCACCCGGAGGAAACCCACGCAGACACGAGGAGAATGTGCAAACTCTACACAGACAGTGACCCGAGCCGGGAATCGAACCCGGGACCCTGGAGCTGTGAAGCAGCAGTGCTAACCACTGCGCTACCGTGCAATTTCTTTCTCGCTTTTGTATCATGGGCACGTCTCCAACAATTTCCATCCCATCGGAGGTCCCACCTGCCAGTGAGAGGGGGGAGGGAGGGAGATGCGGAATGTCTCGTTACCAGGACCCCCTCAGTCCCAGGGAGCGCTTTTACTATTTCTATCGATAGACTCTTTACTTTCGAGGTCCCATCTGTTCCCTGCCTCTGACCCAGACTCTTCGGATTGAACCCATAATTTCTGATCTGAGGGTTGGTACACGGCACCTCAGTGGTTCCTGCACCTGTTCCCCAACAAAGCCAATAGGAACTCCTAATGTCAGGACTCTGCACTCCTCTGTATGCTTCATAGAGTCCCTACAGTGCAGAAGGAGGCCATTCGGCCCATTGACTCTGCACCGACTCTCCAACACAGCATCTCCCCTAGACCCTGTCCCCACAACCCCAGACATTTATCCCACCAATCCCCCTAACTAACTGAGGGGCAATTTGGCATGGCCAATCAACCTAACCTGCACATCTTTGGACTGTGGGAGGAAACTCACGCAGACACGGGGAGAACGTGCAAACTCCACACAGACAGAGGGACCCATGGGCCAGAGCTGAACCCAGGTCCCTGGAGCTGTGAGGCAGCAGTGCTAACCACTGTGCCACCATGCCGCCCCTACTTAGTTGCCCTCATTAACATTGTAAGGGGAGGGCTGGCATTCTACATCTTACACAGGATGTACAGCATAATCAAGGGGAAGTGATGGCCTAGTGGGATTATCGCCAGACTATTAATCCAGAAACTCAGCTAATGCTCTGGGTACATGGATTCGAATCCCTCCAAAGCAGATGGTGGAATTTGAATTCAATAAAAAATATCTGGAATTAAGAATCTACTGATGACCGTGAAACCTATTGTCGATTGTTGGAAAAACCCATCTGGTTCACTGATGTCCTTTAGTGATGGAAATCTGCCATCCTTACACGGTCTGGCCTACATGTGACTCCAGAGTCACAGCAATGTGGTTGAATCTCAACTGCCCTCCAAGGACAACTAGGATGGAGAATACATGCTGGCCCAGTCAGCGACACCCACAAATGGATAAAATAACCATGCAACCCAAATGGTCTGTCTCAGTATTTACGATCCCCTGAATATATCCTCCCTCCTGGGCTATGGGCCAAGTGCTGACAGGTGGGATCAGGTGGGAGTTCAGATGTTTCTAGTGTGTCGGTAGACTCGAAGGCCGAAGGGCCTCTTCCACGCTGTAAGATTCTATGATTCCCTTCCTCATGCGTTTACCTAAATTGCACCCATTCTGGACACCTCAACCACTCCAGGTGGAGGCCTTGTGGCGCACTGGGTAGCGTCCCTGTCTCCGAGCCAGAAGCTCCGGGTTCGAGTCCCACTCCAGGACTTCTTGGCCAAGGAAGGTTCCTTGATAGAGGAAGCCGTTGTGATATAAGACCGCACCCTTTCCAGAGGGTGTTGGATGAACAACTGAAGGGAAAATATCTGCAGGGCTGCAGGGACTGAGGGACTGCAGGGAAAGGACTGAGCCTGGGACAGAACGGATAGCGCTTTTCAAAAGAAGCAGCATAGACTCCCTCGGTGTTGTTTGATTCTATGAGGTCGAGTGACTGACAAAAACAAGGAATAAAAAATTTGAGCAAGTCATGTTTTTGCTGGAACGCAATCCCCCCCACGGGAAGGAGGGAAAAATCTCAATTAACATCTTGTGGCATCGGATTGGGTGGGCCGACTCCAACTCAAAACCAACTCCTTGTCTTGAGAATTGCAGCCTCGATAACACGTTAAAATGCAAAACGAGGGGAATAGATACAGGGCTCCGTAACCCAGTTGAATAAAAACATCTCGGATGAGTGTAAAAACATATGTGCAAATGAGAGTCAAACCTCAGACCATAAATATTCATTCCTTGGAACATCGGTTCTTGGGAGGAGCTGTGGTGGAAATAGTGTATGATTACAAAATGTAGCTTCCTCAATCACAAAACAAAACATTTATTCATGACCTGGAATAGATGTGGCAACAGACCTCGACTTTCCCTTCGAAGAGGGGACAAGCTTCCTTCCTTGGGTGGCACGGTAGCACAGTGGTTAGCACTGCTGCTTCACAGCTCCAGGGTCCCGGGTTCGATTCCCGGCTCGGGTCACTGTCTGTGTGGAGTTTGCCCATTCTCCTCGTGTCTGCATGGGTTTCCTCCGGGTGCTCCGGTTTCCTCCCACAGTCCAAAGATGTGCGGGTTAGGTTGATTGGCCAGGTTAAAAATTGCCCCTTAGAGTCCTGGGATGTGTAGGTTAGAGGGATTAGCGGGTAAATATGTGGGGGTAGGGCCTGGGTGGGATTGTGGTCGGTGCAGACTCGATGGGCCGAATGGCCTCCTTCTGCACTGTAGGGTTTCTATGAAAAACACACACAAATGCTGACGGAGTTGAGGTGCTTTTCCCCCGTCTGGGATTTGAGCTCTTCTACAATAAGGGCATGAATCATAGAATCACTACAGTGCAGAAAGAGGCCATTTGGCCCATCGAGTCGGCACTGACCACCATCCCACCCATGCCCTATCCTCATATATTTACCCTAGCTAGCCCCCCTGACACTAAGGGGCAATTTAGCATGGCCAATCCACCTAACCGGCACATTGTTGGACTGTGGGAGGAAACTGGAGCATCCGGAGGCAACCCACACAGACACGGGGAGAACGTGCAAATTCCACACAGACAGTGACCCAAGCCAGGAATCGAACCGGGGTCCCTGGTGCTGTGAGACAGCAGTGCTAACCACTGGGCCACTGTGCCATCCAATGAAATGAAAGAGGTTTCACAGGCAGCTCAACGACGGAAAAACAACGACAAATGCTGGGAATATTCAACAGGTCTGGCAGCATTTGTGGAGAGAGAAAGTCAAGAAGATCTTTCATCGGAACGTTCAGGTCATCCCAATCCGAAACATTCACTCTGTCCATCTCTCTCTCTCACTCTCTCTCTTGGTCTCTCTCTCCACAGATTCTGCCTGGCCTTTCCAGCATTATTGTTTTTCTTTCAATAGGGCAGCACGATGGCACAGTGGTTAGCACTGCTGCCTCACAGCGCCAGGGACCCGGATTCGATTCCCGGCTTGAGTCACTGTCCATGTGGAGTTTGCACATTCTCCTCGTGTCTGCGTGGGTTTCCTCCGGGTGCTCCGGTTTCCTCCCACAGTCCACAGATGTGCGGGTTAGGTTGATTGGCCAGGCTAAAATTGCCCTTAGTGTCCTGAGATGCGTAGGTTAGAGGGATTAGTGGGTAAATATGTAGGGATATGGGGGTAGGGCCTGGGTGGGATTGTGGTCGGTGCAGGCTCGATGGGCCGAATGGCCTCTTTCTGTGCTGTAGGGTTTCTATGATTCACCCCATGTCTGTGTGGGTTTCCTCCAGGTGCTCCGGTTTCCTCCCACAGTCTGAAAGACGTGCTGGTTAGGGTGCATTGGTCATGCTAAATTCTCCCTAAGTGCAACTGAGCAGGCCCCTGAGTGTGGCAACTAGGGAATTTTCACAGTAACTTCATTGCAGTGTTAATTAAGCCTACTTGTGACACTAATAAATAATTTTAAAACTTTAATTCCTCACCAACATTTTGATTTGTTGGCACAGCCATTTGCTATTCTCTATTTCACTCATGTTATGGGATGGGCAATAAATGCTGGACAGCCAGCCACGCCTATGTCCAACGATTGAATTTAAAAAAACATAATTTGTTGGAATTTGTTTTTCTTGTTAAGAAGCTGTCGATAAACTTTTATTTCTCCACCACTGTACCCCTCCGCTACCCCCCCAACACTCCCCCCCATGACCCCACTGTCGCTTTCTCAGTATTGAGGTCACAACCTTTCACCACTGACTTTATATTATGATCACTCTTTCCAAGAACACAAATCATGCAATACTTTTCACTTATTGCAATAAAGTAACACCTTGAGCTCATTTCCTATGCAAGTCGGAAGTTACCAGCTGTTCATAAGGGATTGGGAAAACATGTTGTGGGTTCACAACATGTTCATATATTAAGATTAGGCACATGGGAACAGTTATATGTAGGTATAAGGCTTGAAGATACCAAAACTGTGTGTGTGTGTGAGCTCTGCTAAAAGCAAAAGTGAAACAAAGACTGGATTATATGACATTGTCCCCTTCTAGTGATATCAGGATGATCTCCCTTAAAGGCAAATTACAACAATGCTATACTTCCTTTGCCTATCTTTTACGTATCTGCACAGTGTTGTATGCACTACTGGTGGAATAGGCGAGGATGTAAAGATCAGAATTGGGAAGAATAGAGCAGCATCCATCACTCTTGTCAACATCTAGAAATCAAGAGAGGTGATCTTATAGAGGTCTATAAAATAATGAGGGGCACAGATCAGCTAGATCGTCAACATCTTTTCCCAAAGATAGGGGAGTCTAAAACTAGAGGGCATTGGTTTAAGGTGAGAGGGGAGAGGTACAAAAGAGTCCAGAGGGGCAATTTTTTCACACAGAGGGTGGTGAATGTGTGGAACGAGCTGCCAGAGGTAGTAGTAGAGGCGGGTACAATTTCGTCTTTTAAAAAGCATTTAGACAGTTACATGGATAAGATGGGTATAGAGGGATATGGGCCAAATGCGGGCAATTGGGACTAGCTTAGGAGTTTTTAAAAAAGGGGGCAGCATGGACAAGTTGGGCTGAAGGGCCTGTTTCCATGCTGGAAACCTCTATGACTCTAAGAGAGATCACTAAGGCCACAAAGTTAAAGATCTGCAACCTCAACCTGAAGTCTGCTCTTCAAGGCTTTGAAACATGGTGGACCCACCAAAACAATGTTGATGAAAATCCAATCCTTCCCAGGAAATGCCTCAGAAGGAGCCTCAGGACACACTGGCCAAATACCATCAATAATATTAGGCTATGGGAGGAGACAAAACAATGGTCCTCCAAATCAAAAGGTGGAAGTGGAATCGGATAGGCCATACTTTGAGGAAGCCATGGACCACCAGAGGCTGGATAGACTGGGACTTTTTTCTCTGGAGCGTAGGAGGCTCAGGGGTGATCTTACAGAGGTCTATAAAATAATGAGGGGCACAGATCAGCTAGATAGTCAATATCTTTTCCCAAAAGTAGGGGAGTCTAAAACTAGAGGGCGTAGGTTTAAGTTGAGAGGGGAGAGATACAAAAGTGTCCCGAGGGGCAATTGTTTCATACAGAGGGTGGTGAGTGTCTGGAACGAGCTGTCAGAGGTAGTATTAGAAACATAGAAACCCTATAGTGCAGAAGGAGGCCATTCGGCCCATCGAGTCTGCACCGACCACAATCCCACCCAGGCCCTACCCCCATATCCCTACATATTTACCCACTAATCCCTCTAACCTACACATCTCAGGACACTAAGGGGCAATTTTAGCATGGCCAATCAACCTAACCCGCACATCTTTGGACTGTGGGAGGAAACCGGAGCACCCGGAGGAAACCCGGGTACAATTTTTTATTTTAAAAAGCATTTAGACAGTTACATGGATAAGATGGGTATAGAGGGATATGGGCCAAACGCAGGCGATTCGGACTAGCTTAGTGGTAAAAAACTGGACAGTATGGACAAGTTTCCATGCTATAAATCTCTATGACTCTAGGACTCTATGACATTACACGGCAATCTTTCACATGAAACCCACAAGGAAAGAGAAAGTAAGGCAGCCCGAGACACATGGAGGCGGTTTACAGAAAAGGAGATGAGAGCTGAGGGCCAGACGTAGCAATAACTGGAGAGTTTGGCCCAAAACAGGATTGGATGGAGAAACTTTGTCCATGGTCTATGCTCCATTAATGAGTGAAAAGACTAGGAAGAAGAAGAGACTTCCTGAGTCTTCTTTTGAAGTGATCTGCTTTGAAACCCCAATCAATCTTGGCCCCTTGCCCCTAACAATCTTAGTAGGTTCCTTAAAAATAAAAATAAAAAGGAATGTAAAGAATGAGAAAGAATTTTCCAACCAATAATGGTTGATGGATGAAAAATTTGGGAAGAAATATATCCTCACTGGGACTCCAAATGGAGTTATATTAGAAATTGTGTTGTTCAAGATAATGTAAGATAGTAAGCAGAATGGTAGGGTGGAGAGAGAAACTACTACTGCTAGTTGGGGGAATCAAAGACCAGGGGGCATCGTCTAGAAGATAGTGCCAGACCTCAGTGGCTGGCAGAGGTTTGGAAATCTCACCCACGAACGCCAATTGATGATAAATCAATTGTTCATTTTAAAACTGAGATTGATAGATTTTTGTTGACCAAAGGTATTAAGGGATACGGGCCATGGAGTTAGATCACAGATCAGCCATGATCTCAGTGAATGGCAGAAGATGGCTCCAGGGCTAAAAGGCCTCCTCCTGTTCCTATGTTCCAAAGATCGCCAGAACACTGCAATCTGTGGATATGTCCAGACACAATACTTGGCACCAGATGACTTTGACCTTGGAGATTTCATAGAGAACATTCCTTAACATTGCATATGGAATCAGCCATGGGGAGTATATAAGACCATAAGATATAGCAGCAGAATTAGGCCATTTGGCCCATTGAGTTTGCTCCGTTATTCAATCATGGCTGATATGTTTCCCAACCCCATTTTCCCACTTTTTTGCCGTAAATTTTTTCCCTTTACCAATCAAGAACCTATCTATATCTGTCTTGAATACACTCAGTGACCTGGCCTTCCGCAGCCTTCTGTGGCAATTAATTCCACAGATTCACCACCTTCTGGCTGAAGAAATTCCTCCTCA
Organism: Mustelus asterias; assembly: GCF_964213995.1. Taxonomy (NCBI): domain Eukaryota; kingdom Metazoa; phylum Chordata; class Chondrichthyes; order Carcharhiniformes; family Triakidae; genus Mustelus; species Mustelus asterias. Next base: position 7,552,241 of record NC_135811.1, on the reverse strand, counting down.
TCTCAGTTCTAAAGGGTCGTCCCTTCACTCCGAGGCTGTGCCCTCGGGTCCTCGTCTCTCCTACTATTGGGAACATCTTCCCCACGTCCACTCTATTCAGGCCTTTCAGTATCCTGTAAGTTTCAATGAGAGACCCTCTCCTCCCTCTAAACTCCATCGAGTACACTATGCCTCTCAATCTGTCACACATGTGGAGATGCCGGCGTTGGACTGGGGTAAACACAGTAAGGAATCTAACAACACCAGGTTAAAGTCCAACAGGTTTATTTGGTAGTAAACGCCATTAGCTTTCGGAGCGCTGCTCCTTCGTCAGATGGAGTGGAAATCTGCTCTCAAACAGGGCACAGAGACACAAAATCAAGTGACAGAATACTGATTAGAATGCAAATTTCTACAGCCAACCAGGTCTTAAAGATACAGACAATGTGAGTGGAGGGAGCATTAAGCACAGGTTAAAGAGATGTGTATTGTCTCCAGACAGGACAGCCAGTGAGATTCTGCAAGTCCAGCAGGCAAGCTGTGGGGGTTACTGATAGTGTGACATAAACCCAACATCCCGGTTTAGGCCATCCTCATGTGTGCGGAACTTGGCTATCAGTTTCTGCTCAGCGACTCTGCGCTGTCGTGTGTCGTGAAGGCCGCCTTGGAGAACGCTTACCCGAAGATCAGAGGCTGAATGCCCATGACCGCTGAAGTGCTCCCCCACAGGAAGAGAACAGTCTTACCTGGTGATTGTCAAGCGGTGTTCATTCATCCGTTGTCGTAGCGTCTGCATGGTTTCCCCAATGTACCATGCCTCGGGACATCCTTTCCTGCAGCGTATCAGGTAGACAACGTTGGCCGAGTTGCAAGAGTAGGTACCGTGTACCTGGTAGATGGTGTTCTCACGTGAGATGTAATGTTGTCATTTATCTCAAGAGGCTTGGAATACAAAAGCAGGGATGTACTTCTGAGGCTTTGTAAAGCACTGGTAAGGCCCCATTTGGAGTACTGTGAGCAATTTTGGGCCCCACACCTCAGGAAGGACATACTGGCACTGGAGCGGGTCCAGCGGAGATTCACACGGATGATCCCAGGAATGGTAGGCCTGACATACGATGAACGTCTGAGGATCGTGGGATTATATTCATTGGGGTTTAGGAGGTTGAGGGGAGATCTAATAGAAACTTACAAGATAATGAACGGCTTAGATAGGATGGACGTAGGGAAGTTGTTTCCATTAGCAGGGGAGACTAGGACGCGGGGGCACAGCCTTAGAATAAAAGGGAGTCACTTTAGAACAGAGATGAGGAGAAATTTCTTCAGCCAGAGAGTGGTAGGTCTGTGGAATTCATTGCCACAGAGGGCTGTGGAGGCCGAGACGTTGAGCGTCTTCAAGACAGAAATTGATAAATTCTTGATTTCTCGAGGAATTAAGGGCTATGGGGAGAGAGCGGGTAAATGGAGTTGAAATCAACCATGATTGAATGGTGGAGTGGACTCGATGGGCCGAATGGCCTTACTTCCGCTCCTATGTCTTTTATGGTCTTATGATGGAATCTGTCACACACCAGGGTTGGCCCTCAAATGGATTACGAGAGTTTGTGTATTTTTCCTTGGAGCATCAATCATGAGGCTTTGACTCATTTATATCAGGAAAAGGCCATGTTTTAACACAACAATCCAAGAACCCGGCAGCGGAGGCAGAGGCCCATTGTGGCTGTGTCACATTTTTGCAAGAGCAATGCAACATTCACCACTCTGTTGCTCTTTCCCCTGAGCCCTGTAATGGTTTGATGTGTGCACAATACACATTACATTGACAGGCCCACTGAAGCTGTAACCCGTTCTTTGTGGCCCAAAACGTCCTCATTCTGGTACAACATGGCTTGTAAGACGAAATTCTCAGGGGTGAAGTTTTCCCGCCCCACCCACCATGGGAATCGTAGCAGGCGGGGGAGGCGGATCATGGAAAGGCCCGTTGGCCTCGGGCGGGATTCTCTGGGTGTGGCCGGAAGGTCCCGCCCTCTATGTCTCTGCGATCTATGAACACTGCAGATCTCAGAGTCCATTTCATTTATACCCCAACTTGTACAGATCATTTCTTAAGTAAGTTAAGTTTATTTATTAGTCACAAGTCGGCTTACATTAACGCTGCAATGAAGTTACTGTGAAAATCCCCTCGTCGCCACACTCCGGCACCTGTTCGGGTACGCTGAGGGAGAATTAAGCACGGCCCACGCGCCTCACCGGCGCGTCTTTCGGACTGTGGGAGGAAACCGGAGCACCCGGAGGAAACCCACGTAGGCACGGGGGGGAGAATGTGCAGACTCCGCACAGTCAGTGACCCGAGGCCGGGAATCGAACCCGGGACCCTGGCGCTGTGAGGCAGCAGTGCTAATCACTGTACCACTGCGCCGCCCCAAAACCCTTACCCTATTTCGTCCCCTATTTTCATGGGTCTGTGTTTTTACACACACCACCAAAGCAAGAGGTATGAATTCACTCGTTTCTGAATCTAAGCAGAGGTTTCCAATTTATTAAATTTCCATTCACTCCCACAAAAGAGGAATTTGGGTCTAGCCATGAAATGTCTTGGCAGTCCTGTTTGGCATGATCGAGTTTCAGTTGTATGATATCCTGTCCCTAAAATGACTGACTTTCGCTGTGCAGACAATGGAAGCTGCACCACAACAACCTACAAATACTTCTCATATGTTTGGAAGTTATTTAAGCTGATATTTACCAACCAAATTATTACAGTATGTTTGGACACATCAGTGCAGCAAACTCGCTTAGCAGTGAAACCAAGAATAGAAGCACTGTTAAGATGATGGTGGCAGCCAGGGCATGTCCTCTACCGAAATGTCCAACAATAGTCGAGATTCTAACTGAGGAGAGGCAGGGGCGTAGTTCAGGAGTGAGATGAGATAGATTTTGGCACCATGAAAGAAGGCCATTCAGCCCATCGTACCTCTTTGCCAGCGAATGATTCTTGGAAACACTGTCTGTGTGGAGGGGGGGGCGGCATGGTGGCACAGTGGTTAGCACTGCTGCCCCACAGCGCCAGGGACCCGAGTTCAATTCCCGGCTTGGGTCACTGTCTGTGTGGAGTTTGCATGTTCTCCCCGTGTTTGTATGGGCTTCCTCCGGGTGCTCCCGTTTCCCCCCACAGTCCCAGGATATGCAGGTTAGGTTGATTGGCCATGCTGTATTGCCCCATAGTGTCCCGGGATGCGTAGATTAGAGGGATTAGCGGGGTAACTGTGTGGGGTTATAGGGATAGGGCCTGGGTGGGATTGTGGTCGGTGCAGACTCGATGGGTTGAATGGCCTCCTTCTGCACTGTAGGGATTCTATGATTCTTTGAAAGGTTTACCCAACTTTTTCTAATTTATTCTTTTGTGGGATGTGGGCATTACTGGCAATGTCGGCATTTGTGGCCCATCCTTTAAACTTGTTCAGAGGGCAGTTAAGAGTCAACCACATTCTTGGGCATTTGGCATTACAGACTGGGTAAGGATGGCAGATTTGCCATCCTAAAGGACATTAATGAACCAAATGGGTTTTTACAACAATCGACGTAGAATCATTATCATCATTACCAAGATTAGCTTTTCGATTCCAGATTTTATTAATTGAATTTAAATTCCACCAGCTGCCATGGTGGGATGTGAACCTGTGTCCCCAGAGCATTGGACTGGTAGTCAAGAAGGCATACAACAAGCTTGCCTTCATCGGTCGGGGCATTGAGTATAAAAATTGGCAGGTCATGCTGCAGCTGTACAGAACCTTAGTTAGGCCTCATTTTAGAATATTGTGTACAATTCTGGTCGCCACACTACCAGAAGGATGTGGATGCTTTGGAGAGGGTACAGAAGAGGTTGACCAGGATGTTGCCTGGTCTGGAGGGTATTAGCTATGAGGAGAGGTTGGAAAAACTCGGTTTGTTCTCACTGGAACGACGGAGGTTGAGGGGTGACCTGATAGAGGTTTACAAGGTTATGAGCAGCATGGACAGAGTGGATAGTCAGATGCTCTTTCCTAGGGCAGAAAAGTCAAGTACAAGGGGACATAGGTTTAAGGTGCGTGGGGAAAGGTTTAGAGGAGATGTGTGAGGCAAGTTTTTTACACAGAGGGTGGTGAATGTCTGGAACGCACTGCCCGGGGAGGGGGTGGGAGCAGGTACGATACTGGAATTTAAGGGGCAACTAGGCGAATACATGAATAGGATGGGAATGGAAGGATACAGACTCTGTAAGTACATACGGTTTTAGTTTAGGCAGGCATCATGATCGGCGCAGGCTTGGAGGGCCGAAGGGCCTGTTCCTGTGCTGTACTGTTCTTTGTTCTTTGTTCTTTTGGACTAATAGCCCAGTGACATTTCCTTGGGAAGGTCCTGTGGTGCAATGGGTAGTGTCCCCGTCTCTGAACCAGAAGCTCCAGGTTCAAGTCTTACCCCCAGGACTTGATGGCCAAGGAAGGCACCTTCATAACCTGGGTCAGCAGGTTAAGTATCAATTCGTAAATCTCTCCAATATACCTGATTGCAGGCGGAAAGAATGGGAAAGTCTCCTGGCCAGCCAACTGGAACCCCTCAAGATATGACAAGCTAGTGACCTGTCTCAGGGGAAAATTCTGCGATGGAAACATACAGAAGAGAAGGTTGAAGACAGCACAGAAGTTAAAAAGAGCACATTAAGTAGTAAAGGCAGTGTCAGTAATCCTAGTATGAGACAGATCAGGCAAAAGCAAGATAGGGAGCAAGGGAAGTCCAGATTAAACTCCATTTATTTCAATGCAAGAGGCCTGACGGGCAAGGCAGATGAACTCAGGGCATGAATGGATACATGGGACTGGGATATTATAGCAATTACTGAAACATGGCTAAGGGAGGGACAGGACTGGCAGCTCAATGTTCCAGGGTACAGATGCTATAGGAAAGATAGAACAGGAGGTAAGAGAGGAGGGGGAGTTGCACTTTTGATTAGGGAAAACATCACGGCTGTACTGAGAGGGGATATATCCGAGGGTTCGGCCACTGAGTCTATATGGGTAGAACTGAGAAATAAGAAGGGGGAAATCACTTTGATAGGGTTGTACTATAGGCCCCCAAATAGTCAGCGGGAAATTGAGGAGCAAATATGTAAAGAGATTACAGATAGCTCCAAGAAAAATAGGGTGGTAATAGTCGGAGATTTTAACTTTCCCAACATTGACTGGGACAGCCATAGTATTAGACGGTTGGATAGAGAGAAATTTGCTGAATGTATTCAGGAGGAATTTCTCATTCAGTATGTGGATGGTCCGACTAGAGAGGGGGCAAAACTTGACCTCCTCTTGGGAAATAAAGAAGGGCAGGTGACAGAAGTGTTAGTGAGGGATCACTTTGGGACCAGTGACCATAATTCTATTAGTTTTAAGATAGCTATGGAGAATGATAGGTCTGGCCCAAAAGTTAAAATTCTAAATTGGGGCAAGGCCAATTTTGATGGTATCAGGCAGGAACTTTCAAAAGTTAATTGGGGGAGTCTGTGGGAAGGCAAAGGAATGTCTGGTAAGTGGCAGGCTTTCAAAAGTGTGTTAACCAGGGTTCAGGGTAAACACATTCCTCTTAGAGTGAAGGGCAAGGCTGGCAGAAGTCGGGAACCCTGAATGACTCGGGATATTGAGGCCCTGATCAAGAAGAAGAAAGAGGCACATGACGTGCATAGGCAGCTGGGATCAAGTGAATCCCTTGAAAGGTATAGGGGGTGTAGGAGTAGAGTTAACAAAGAAATCAGGAGGGCAAAAAGGGGATACAAAATTGTTTTGGCAGATAAGGCAAAGGAGAATCCAAAGAGCTTCTACAAATACATAAAGGGCAAAAGAGTGACAAGGGAGAGAGTAGAGCCTCTTAAGGATCAACAAGGTCATCTATGTGCGGATCCACAAGAGATGGGTGAGATTCTAAATGAATATTTCTCATCAGTATTTACTATTGAGAAAAGCATGGATTTTAGGGACTTGGGGAAATAAATATTGATGTCTTGAGGAGTGTACATATTATAGAGAAGGAGGTGCTGGAAGTCTTAAAGCGCATCAAGGTAGATAAATCCCTGGGACCTGATGAAGTGCATCCCAGGACATTATGGGAGGTTAGGGAGGAAATTGCAGGTCCCCTAGCCGAGATATTTGAATCATCGATTGTCACGGGTGAGGTGCCTGAAGATTGTAGAGTGGCAAATGTTGTGCCTTTGTTTAAAAAGGGCTGCAGGGAAAAGCCTGGCAACTACAGGCCAGTGAGCCTCACATCTGCGGTGGGTAAGTGTTGGAAGGTATTTTTAGAGACAGGATCTACAGGCATTTGGAGATGCAAGGACTGATTGGGGACAGTCAGCATGGCTTTGTGAGTGGAAAATCATGTCTCACAAATTTGATTGAGTTTTTTGAAGGGGCAACCAAGAAGGTAGATGAGGGCAGTGCAGTTGATGTTGTCTACATGGACTTTAGCAAGGCCTTTGACAAGGTACCGCATGGTAGGTTGTTGCATAAGGTTAAATCTCATGGGATCCAGGGTGAGGTATCTAAATGGATACAAAACTGGCTTCTTGACAGAAGCCAGAGGGTGGTTGTAGAGGGTTGTTTTTCAAACAGGAGGCCTGTGACCAGCGGTGTGCCTTAGGGATCCACCGCTATTTATCATTCATATTAATGATTTGGATGAGAATATAGGAGGCATGGTTCATAAGTTTGCAGATGACACCAAGATTGGTGCATAGTGGACAGTGAAGAAAGTTATCTCCAATTGCAACTGGATCTTGACCAATTGGGCCAGTGGGCTGATGAATGGCAGATGGAGTTTAATTTAGACAAATGCGAGCTGATGCATTTTGGTAGATTGAACCAGGGCAGGACTTACTCAGTTAATAGTAAGGCATTGGGGAGAGTTACAGAACAAAGAGATCTAGGGGTACATGTTCATAGCTCCTTGAAGGTGAAGTCACAGGTGGACAGAGTGGTGAAGAAGGCATTCAGCATGCTTGGTTTCATCGGTCAGAACATTGAATACAGGAGTTGGGACGTCTTGTTGAAGTTGTACAAGACATTGGTAAGGCCACACTTGGAATACTGTGTGCAGTTTTGGTCACCCTATTATAGAAAGGATATTATTAAACTAGAAAGAGTGCAGAAAAGATTTACTAGGATGCTGCCGGGACTTGATGGTTTGAGTTATAAGGAGAGGTTGAATAGACTGGGACTTTTTTTTCTGGAGCGTAGGAGGCTGAGGGGTGATCTTATAGAGGTCTATAAAATAATGAGGGGCACAGATCAGGCAGATAGTCAATATCTTTTCCCAAAGATAGGGGAGTCTAAAACTAGAGGGCATAGGTTTAAGGTGAGAGATACAAAAGTGTCCAGAGGAGCAATTTTTTCACACAGAGTGTGGTGAGTGTCTGGAACAAGCTGCCAGAGGTAATAGTAGAGGCGGGTACAATTTTGTCTTTTAAAAAACATTTAGATATTTGCACGGATAAGATGGGTATAGAGGGATATGGGCCAAATGTGGGCAATTGGAATTAGTTTAGGGGTTTAAAAAAAAGGGTGGCATGGACAAGTTGGGCTGAAGGGCCTGTTTCCATGCTGTAAACCTCTATGACTCTATATGCACAATTCTGACACTAGACATGGTAGATCACCCCAAGAGTTACCACCGTGCCACCATCCCCACTCCCCTGCTCATAAGTTCATAAGATACAGGAGCAGAATTAGGCCATTCAGCCCATCGAGTCCACTCCGCCATTCGATCATGGCTGATATGCTCCTCATCCCCATTTTCCTGCCTCCCCCCATAACCCTTCAACCCATTACCAATTAAAAATCTGTCTAACTCCTCCTTAACTTTACTCACTGTCCCAGCATCCACCGCACTTTGGGGCAGCGAATTCCACAGATTCACAACCCTTTGGGAGAAGTAGTTTCTCCTCAACTCGGTTTTAAATTTGCTACCCCTTATCCTAAGACTGTGACCTCTCGTCCTAGAATGTCCCACAAGAGGAAGCATCCGCTCCACGTCTACTTTATCCATATCTTTTATCATCTTGTCCACCTGCTCTTTCTCCATAGCTCTCCTCAGTTAGCACTCATAGAATCATAGAATCCCTACAGTGCAGAAGAGGCCATTTGGCCCATCACATCTGCACTGACCCTTCAAAAGAGCACCCTACCTAGGCCCGATTCCCCCGCCGTAACCCTGTACAATGATCATGGCCAATCCACCTAACCTGAACATCTTTGGATTTGTTTGATTTTCTTTTGAAAGTTCCTATTCATCTTTCCGGCAGCGCATTCCAGATTGCAATAACTTACTGTCTAAAGGGATCTCTCCTTAACTCACCTCTAGCTCTTGTGCCCGTTACCTTAAAAATTTTTATCCCCTGACTACCACTCTCCCACCCCAGTGAAAACTATTTCTTTTTATTTACTCTATCAAAGCCCTTCCTCATTTCGGGCACCTTGGTTAAATCTCTCCCACCCGACCCTCCTCTGCTGGAAGGAGATTGTTCCTGGACCTTCGTGCTACTCCACTGTAACCGAATCTTCGCACCTCTGCTATCGGATTTGCCAATCTCCTCTGTACCCACTCCAAGCTGGTGACACCTTCCCTGGAGAGTGGGGTCCAGAAAATGTCGGTTGTGTTCTGTCTACAAAAGCCATGTGCCAAAGAGTCTTTGTTGTCGACCGCCTTTGTTTCTTGACATTTAATCCCTACCGCAGCTTCAGATAAATTTGAACAGATGTAAAATGATTGCCATGTCTCATTCTTGGATGAATTAACCTGGCAACGGATCCCAAAAGCGGCCACCATAAGAGTTCTTGCTGAGAACTCAAGTGAAATGTTCTAGTTTATCAGATAGTTAGAGGATTTGTGTAGCCTATGAGCTTGTGGGTTACTCTGCCAGCCAGTTAGAGGCAGTTTTATTAATACGCATGGCAGACATTGTCAAGATGTGGAGATGCCGGCGTTGGACTGGGGTAAACACAGTAAGAAGTTTAACAACACCAGGTTAAAGTCCAACAGGTTTATTTGGTAGCTTTTGTGTGGCTTTTGCTACCAAAAGGTGTGGCTTTTGCTACCAAATAAACCTGTTGGACTTTAACCTGGCGTTGTTAAACTTCTTACAGGCATTGTCAACCCATTTCACAAATTTGGCTGGGTGCTGATCCTGAGTTTCCGACCTGAGGATTGAGTAACTTGCACTCAGGAATAAACACCGGGTGGATCAGGGGGGCGGCTTTGAGCTGAGATTCTCAAACACATTTCCAACGCTCCATTCGGAATCTACCAGACCGGGGAGCTATGTGTATGTGTGGGTGTCTGTGTGTATGTGTGGGTGGGTGTGTGTATGTGTGTGTGGCTGTGTGTAAGTGTGGGTGGGTGTGTGTATGTGTGGGTGGGTGGGTGGGTGTGTGTATGTGTGGGTTGGTGTGTGTATGCGTGGGTGGGTGTGTGTGTGCGCATGTGTGTGTGTGTGCATATCGGTGGGTGGGTGTGTATGTATGCATTTGTGTGTGGGTGTGTGTGAGAGTGTGTGGGTGTGTGTGTGTGTGTGCGTATTTGTGTGGAGAGAGCGTTTAGCACAGGTTAAAGAGAT